>NW_027466076.1:6932500-6940000 GCF_046127955.1 Nelusetta ayraudi
GTTGTGTTTGTCCTGAATTTGCGCCATACACATGGCACTATACATACATACCAGAGGTTGCACTAGAGTTTGTCGTCACCGGTCACTTTGAGCGAAGTTGTAACATTTCCGTCATTCTCCTGTGGAGTTCCTCTCCTAAGTATTAATAAGAAGGTAACGTGTTTTTACGGTACTTTTTGTTACGTCCTCACGCACTGTTTTTACTCCACAACTTGACTAACCAGCAACCTCAGACTGTGCCATCGAGTCAATTACTTCCTTTTATATGAATTCCTTCAGTGAGGATATAGACTATTTTAAATCCACAGTCATCTCTATTCTAAAAGTCATTATTGAGGCGTTGGCAAACTCAACACAACACTTTTGTTAAACTTACGATGAACGTTGTCTTTCACACGACTCCACCTGCCGCCGGCCGTCTTCTGAGTCGACACCGGCTCACGGTGCTAAACAGCCACGAACGTAACATGACACGTAACGTCCATGAACCTAACACACACACACACACTTGCACATTCGCACTCAAACAGTAACACACAACATAATTCTCACAACACAACAACAACAACACATTTCCCCCATGATTCCACGCGACTGGGTGGCAAATAAATAGCAACGGTTGACCGGCTGGGCCCTGAACGCACCGTCTCACTCCTTTCTCCTGGTCCACATGGACTTGAATGTCACACCCACTACGTGTGTCATCAAATGAGGCTTTTCTAAAGAAACTTGTGACACTGAATTTGGCGCGGTGATATTTTTCCTTCTGAGCGAAGCCGCCAAGATCGAGCGCGAAGAGAGAAAACTGTCGGAAGGGGACATTGCAATGTGAGCACCGCCGCCAAGTGGCCGGGGTGGTGAATTGCAACCCGTCGTAAAGATCGACGGCCGTCAATGATTGACAATATCCGCTTAATGCAACCTCTGGTGTGTGTATGTACATACATGTGTGTATACAATAAATATACACACACCTCCGAACGCAAGACTGTGTGTGTGTGTCTGTATATATATGTACATAAATACATACATATACATGTATATGTACATATTATATGTATATATGAATGTATAAATATATCATATATCCAAACGCAAGACTGTACGTGTGTGTAGCTATATGTGTGTGTGTATATATGTACACACGTATGTATATATACACATATATATATTTGTATAATGTATATATCTATGCATCTTCATATTATACATACATATGTATATAAATGTGTTCATATATGTATGTATTACATACATGTGATATTTGTATATTGTGCATACATATATACAGGTAGCTAGGTGTGGGTCTATGTGTGTGTGTGTGTGTGGGGGGGGACCAGTATTTTTACCCTACAGTTTACAATAAAAAGTACTGTGCCTGCACCGCACACACACCTGTTACTACTTAACTGTTGTTTTTTTGTAACGTCGTTCATGTTTTTTGATGGTTAGCTTGTCGGGGGTTTGAACGGAATGAAATGATTCCAAACAGCAGCGCATTAAGGAGACACAATGAAAAGATCATAAATACATCGTAAATATATATATTAAAAAAAAAATAAAAAAAAATATATATATATATATGCACATAAAATGTACATATATATATATATACATATGGTTGTTAATAGTTCATATATATATATATGTGTATGTACATATATATATATATATATATACATACATACATATATACGTACATATCGGTCATTATGATGTGTAAAAAAAGAGAGTTAATGATAAGTGAAGATATTGGGTCACAGTTTGTGATGTGTGAGTGTGAATCATGGCTGCGTCATTAAAATTTGAATGGAATGGGTCTCAGCGTGCGTCCTCATTGTTTTAATTATTTTTTGTATCTTTTTATGAATTTTTTAAATATTTTTTTTCAGAATTTTGTATTTTTAATGGAAATGGATGAAATATAAATTAAATGAATTAATCAAATGAAATTATAGTGCCCAAAAACGTGATGTTTCGACTCCAATGAGTCTTCTTCAGGCGTTGTAGAGGGCACATAAGAGGAGCACGCTGATGCGACTCGAGAGCAGAGAGCAGAGAGCAGGTAAGGGTAATAACCACAATCGGGAAATTCCCGATCCTCTAAAATGTGACTTACGTGATGATGTCACTTCCGGTTCCGGAGTTATTCCGGAAATAGCCATATCTCGGGAACCGTAGGTCGTAGAGACTCGGGTGCTGTGTCTCAATTCAGGTTCTGCGTCCTTGAAGTGCGCATTTTGAAAGGAAGTTGCGTCATAGCACTGCGCGAAGGCTTGTCCCAATTCCCGAGGGTGCTTAGGACGCTCAATATGCGTACTCGGAAATACGCACTCGTTTTAGCCGATTCCAAGGATGCACCGCTACTATCCTTCACGTACTTATGTATCCCATGATGCTTTGCGTGCTGCTGCAAAGCATCCTGGGATCCTGGGAAGTCAGCTGAAATTAGCGGCATGTGCTGGTAAAGACACTTCGTATAAATTTAAGTATTAAATTTCACATAAAATTCAGTTTTAACATCGGGTTTTTATTTATTTGATCATCCAACGGCATCGTTAGATGGCGAACCAATGGTTAGCTTGATACTATAAAAACGTCACTTCCGGGGTTGGCCAGCCGGAGGGAACGGCGGTGACGCAACGAGGAAATACACCGAAGGCGAGACCGTCCCGAGTGGTGACCGGGGAGGCGGGGTTTGGTCCGTCCTTCTAGGCTGGGAACTCTAAGAACGCTTCCTTCAGACGGAGGACACTCGGTCTCAAGGGTGCAGAGCCTGAATTGAGACACAGCAGGGGACGGTACCAGCGTGTTCAGCATGGCCGAATTATGTTAGACGGATCAAGGTTCCAAGGTTGTAGCACTACCGTTCTCGCGATATTTGCGTTTGAAGTTCGCTATTCATTTCAATGGGAGATTCGTTGAGTGGTGAAAAACACCAAAGTGTTTTTCCGAAAAATCACCCCCCAGAAAGTGGTTTGGAGCACGTTTCAGGGTTAGGGTTGGCTGAAATTAGGGTGAGGGTTTCGGGGTTCCTCAACTACTAGAAGCCCCAAACTTGGTGTGGCCGCTTCTTGGGGACTCCTGATGAGAACGCAAGTGGGCCCATGTCTCGCTGTAACGCTGTGGCATGTGTTTGGTTTAGGCCACAGCTGAAAGTGTTGTGTTTTTATTACCTCTAGCATGTGTTAGCCATTTGCCCTTTCAGAAGAAAGGAGTAGTAGAAGGAGAGGTCGTGCTAGAAAACAAAAGTCATCACTTTCGGTTGGTGCACAACAGAAGGCTGCGCTGCCCATGTTGAAATTAGCAAAGCACACAGTGGGTGTACTGGATTTAAGTTAAAATGATAGAATGCACTATGGGACACAATTCACACCCACTAACTCTTTATTTACATTCATTTCTTTTCTATGATTGTGTGATTGTGCACATTTGCAGTTAAAACAAAGTACTACACTTATTGAAGATGCTACACATACAATTGAACCCAACTTTTATTTGAAAATTTAAAAAATATATGAATTGCAATTGAGGTCGTTTGTCTCAAGATGAGTTTCTCCCTTTGTGTCTGATGCATTGTGCCTACAAAGGATTGGAGCTTGTGTGTGTGTACAAGTTAGAAACACTTTTAGACACAGCCTTTGACTGCTGCTTTAACAGTGTTCTTCACTGCTGCTGTCCCCATGGCATTGGCCTCTGACGAGCCCATCTGTGTTGCAGCCTCGCGTCCTGGTGCGTCTTTCCTGGCTGCAGGTGGACCAGCCGGACCAGCACGACCAGTTACCCATCTGCTGAACAGGAGGCGCTGTGCCTGCGAGAGATTGTCAAAATCAAATAAACGCAGCCTCAACAAGCCCAAAAATTCACCCGTGGATCGGTGCTCTTGTCTTACTGGTTTTGCCCTTTTCGGCCTTGAAATTCTGGCAGGCCAGGCCTTCGTAGAGATGACCGCACAAGCATATGCACTTTCCGTCCAGCAGGGTGAGAGTGCCTCCGTTCTGACACGGCTTGCACTTGCACACATTGTACTCTGCCACGTAGTCTGACGTCGCCTGTTTCAGGTTGGAAATCCTTTCGTTTGCGTCGGGTATGTCCAGTGGAATTAACGTGTGGATGGGCTCCGGCTGTCGGACAATTGAAATGACTTTAGCACATTAGCGCTCGGTTGCGCCCCCAAACTGTATGAACTGCAGTGTTGGGGAAGATTACTTTGTAAATGTATTTGGTTACAATCACAAGTTACCCTATTGAAAATGTAATAGCGGTGTAACAATTTCAATTACTTTATCAAAGTGATGTAACTAATTACATTTGAATACATTAATTACTTTTCTAAATCTTTAATTGAATGTTATTAACAGTTTAGACCTGACAGCGTTAAGATTTCAGAAGTACTCAAAATAAAGAGACAATTCAACTGGCAGGCGAGTGGTCGGGCGCTGCAATTCCAAACTTGACAGGAGATCCAATCAGAAGCATCGGAATAGCATCACACACTCGTCTGTGGACAAGACGGTGCTCGTGCCAAACCAGTGCACGAGCAAACCATGCAAAGCAACAGAAATGAAACTACTGAACATAGAGCCCAGCCTTTTCTTGGAAAAATTGGCCAGATGTAATTAAAATTATAGTCATGAATAATTCCGCAAGTCACCGTTATTTACGTCCTCCATTATTTCCAGTAATGTAACTCATTGCAAATGATCCTTATTTTGTAATTAAATTGCGTAACAATGTTACCTGTAACTTGTTAGCAAAGACAACTCTGCTGAGCTGTCGCATGGCATCGGGGAGACCAACTGCCACATACTGATATTGATCATCTGCATCAGTGCTGACAGACCGACAGACCGACAAAGGCCTCTTTGACAACGCACTCGTTCAAATTACTTCCATGCATCACTCTAGCATGATGACACTGAGGTGCGTTTTAAAAGTCATTGGCAGGAGACAGAGATGTAGTGACACATTTCACCTGCGGGTGGCACTGAAACGAAGCGATTTGGAAATGGTGAAACACTCTTGGACTTTTGAACTATGCCGATCTTTTACCAGACTGTTAATTAGTGCAGGGGCGTTATTGATGGTCCGAGCCCAATCCTGGAATGTGGGGATGTCCATCACTCCGTCCCTGTCCAGTTTGGCCCTCATAGCAACGGCACTTTCCAGGTTGCCTCCTTTCACAGATGTCATCACCTTGTCAACCGCTGCCTTTCCTTCAGTGGTATCTGTGAGACAAAGGGTCACGATGAGTTGGGCGTTATCATGAAGACATCTCATTAAGGCAGAAAGAGGGCTGACTTGTGTTCGTATTTGTCACTTTGTTGCACTTGTTCGCGTCGACATTTCCGCCCAAATCAGTGGAGGGCGTGAAGCCAATATTTGCATTGATGCCTGCTTTGATGCACTGTTGGAGCTCTCTCTGTGTCAGTTCTGCAAGGGAGACGCACATCAAACGTCGCCCATTCGTCACAAGTCCCACGACAGAAAAGCAGATACTCTTTTTGACTTTGAGGCTTGGACATACGTCTGTCTTTGATGGTGTCCTGGTCGAGAACGTAGACCAGCTCGTACTCGCCGCCGGACTTTCCGCTCCTGGTGTAGTGGGTTCCGTAGTCCTCCAGGAAGGCAAAATACATGCCCTTGTCGTACTCCAGGGGCAGAGACTTAACATGCGCCAGGAACTCCTCTGCCACCTGGACCTGGAAGGAACGCATCCTGTAGGTGCTGAGCTGCACCCTGCCCTTCACCCGCATGAAGCTCTTGTTCTGAACGTGCACAGGAGGTGTGTGGTTAAGACGCGAACGTTACGACAAAGCTGAAGATCCCGTGTACGCTCTGGTCTGCGTCGCCATCGCGTGTGACAGGTGTGTACCTTGGTTTTGGTCAATTCTGAGAGTTCCTTTATCATTGATTTCTTCTCATAACCCAGTGATCCGCCCACGCTCGCTGTAATGTTGGACATGCTCTGCTCCGTCGGTGTGAATTTGAAGGAGAGTCCGGCGTCGACCTTTATGCTCATCTCTGACAAGATCTCGTTCAGAACACTGTGCGAGTCCTCGTAGATTTCTCTCGACACGGTTTCCTCCACCAGAGTCTGGAAAGACAGGAAGTGAGCCTTTCGGCTGTCGCATTCACCGCTCTGACGTTTCAGACGCCGACTCGCAGGCACGGCACGAAAGGGTTTCGCTAACCTCGTAATGTAGAGTGCCGACGTTCCAGGGAATCCTGTTTTGCATGCCGGTTTGGGGATTCCTCACTTGAGTGCACATCCCGTTGAAGAAGTCGTTGTTGAAAGGATTCATTCGGGGGTCTGCACCCAAGACGTTGATTCTGGTGCGAGGACACACAATTAGTCCATCAATTGCCATTTTATTTCGGGAGCGATTATGTAAAAAAAAAAAAATCCATACAATTGCATTTTCAGCAAAAAGACTGTTTGGAGGGCTTTTGGTGCCCTTTGTGACGTCACAAAGGGTGGATTCCCGAAACTGTATGTCACGGCACACACTTTCAAAATAAATACAGGGGGAACTTTCCTATTCATAAAAGGAGTTCACTGATTCTGAAATGCTAATTATTAGAATACATCGGTAAAGTGTGTTTTTTGCAAATTGTACAAAGTGCACCGACTGGAGTAGTGCTATACTGCTATACTACAATTATATTGCTTTAACTGCAAGATAAAGCAGAACATGTTATTGTTGTTGCTCTTATTATTACAGATATTTGGCAGACATTTCAAGAGTAAACAGAGTGCTGTAAGGTTTGCCTTTTTTCTTCCACAAACTCTTCAACTTGTCCCTCTTACCCGTATCCCGCCGTCCTCCCCTGCTCGTCGTTCTGAAGATCCAAGGAACGGCAGGGTTTGTTTCTGGGGTCGCAGTCTTCATCCGAGCCATCCTGGCAGTCGTAGTCCCCGTTGCACGACAGTCTCTTCTTGATGCAAGTGCCTGTGAGAGGACCGGCGTTACACTCGGCGGCCCCTGAAACCACGCGGTCCGAGATGTATGCGTTGCGTGGCTGACGTACCCGACTCGCACTGAAAGTCGCGTTCGGTGCACTCGGGGGGAGGCGGCTGCACGCATGCCGCGGACGTGGTGCAGCTCTGCCTGTCCCCGAGTGCTTCCTGGCAGGCCGCGCCGCCAAACTGGCCAAACGCCTCCACTGAACGGGAACGCCTCTGTCGGTCACAGACATATCAAAGTCTTGTGTTTGTGCACGTTTTATGTAACCTGAGGCGAAAAAATTCTGCTGCTGAACTTTTTATCACCTTATATTATTCTCACAGTTTATTCTTAATTTATTGCTCAATGCAATCTTTGCTTAACTTGCAAACGCTGTTTATCAGAGTCCAAATCCACTTTATTATGCAAGTTTGTTCAAACATTCTACAGCCGATGGACTTCGGGAGAGCTATGTGGATGGATGTTCAACATTTTGTTCAAGGGATTGCAGGCACAGTGGTCAGAACAAACAAACATGTTTATTCAATATGAT
>NW_027466076.1:6942500-7067500 GCF_046127955.1 Nelusetta ayraudi
CAGCATGACAAGTGCTTTCTGCTGACTTAAACAAACACGAGCGCGACTATTTCCCCCGCGCGTCCAAAGTCAATCTCCATCTCCTGGCGCTGTTTCGCCCCCTCCTACAGGGTCTAGGCTGGGGGAGGCCGAGCGCCGTGTGGTCATGGCCCGCTGGAGAGGCACAAATATGTGCTTAGGTCACCACTTTTATGAGGTTTGGTAGTTTCCTCCCAGCTCTTTCAGGAAACCAGAGAGCAGGTAAAGGCGCTTGGCCAATATTTCTCCTGACTAGAAAGACTTCCTGTTTTTAGGGGAGGAAGGGGGAAGCTGTGTGTGGAAAGACTTGTGGAAAAGAGGCGAGCTTTACAGCAAGATGTGGGTGACAACCTACAGAATTTGTCATTGCAAAAAAAGAAAAAAAAAAAGACTGCTTTATTCTCTTCTGTTCTCTGTTTTTGGATTAAAAGTTGAAGAGCAGGGGGGGGGGGGGTTTAAGAGATAAAAGCACAGAAGTGACTGAAGTTAAACACTGTCAGACATGGACCTGGAGATGCGTCGCCACTTCGTGGTTGTCCACTTGTTGGGATTCGCACCGGCAACCGAGCCTCATGACTGGACTGTGGCTTTCCCGTTCCAAACTGGATACGACACTCCCCATCTTTCACGCCTGCAGTCAGTATTCTGCCATTGAAACCTGCAAACTGCATGTCCTGGCTGACTTGTGCCATCCGTCCGAGTGCCAGGTTTTTTCCTACGCCCCCTCAACCCAGGGTTAGCGGAAGGCTCGACGTTGGTCAGCAGCTTCCAGTAAGACCTTTTGCATATATGCAAGTGTGCGGTTTGCGCCTAACCGCTGCTCCCAACGGTCGGTGAATCACAATTTAGAGGAACGAGAAACTGTCGTTTCAACTTGACGTCACCCCGCATCGAAGCTGAGAGGAGCCGACAGGGACTCGTCACTCGTCACTCATCCAAAAGGTCAACTGTTTTGAAATTTATTATAAACCGAAAAAGACATTGCGCCATCCCATGTGATTGTGCAAGTGCTGCTGATGCCGCAACAGCATCTTTTCATCAGTGTTTTTCTGTAGAAGGATGCATTCCGTGGTGGCAAACGCAAGTGGGGCTGTTGGTCCTAATAGTTGTGTGATTAATGGGCATTTCAGCTGGCTGGCTGGCTGGCTGGCGAAGGGGAAAACAGACAGAGCAGTGTGACTTCAGAGGAGCTCATCTCCTCCAAACCAGCCCAAGTCAGCAGAACACAGGATACAAAGCAGGAAGGACATCCTTCCTCTGTGCCACTCTCATCGTTCACCTCTCAGCTTGAAACATGCAGTGTCATGTGTGTCCCTTTAATATCCACCACCTCAATTATAACAAGGATAGAGGGTCTACAGATATCATTGATCGAAGTGTAAACTGTTTTTTTTTTTTTTTTTAATTTATGAAGTACTTCATAAGGAGGAGCTACAGCTCTTGGCCCAGGAATGGATGCATGGGTCAACATTAGCACAGTTAGCTGCTACGCGGCGAAGTGGTTAGCTAAACTCTTCCTGAATCCGAAAAACTGTAAAGCATAAAACGTATTCTTTTGCTGAGCTTTCTGTGTCAGTGGGTTTTTTTTTGTTCACGTTGTCACGCAAACCCAACTATGATCATTCTGCAGCTACTTTATCATCCACGCTAATCTCTTTAGCCACAACAATGCCTGCAGTGGCACCCTGCGTTTCTCTCTGTCCTCTTTTCTGGGGAATTTTAATTACCGCTAACGGCAGCCACTTCCTGCTTTCATCTTGGCTCTAAAGAATCTAATTGCTTTAGGAAATCCGTGGATTCCCGAAAGGCTGGCTAAAAACGCTCTCCTACGGAAGCTGGCAACGTGGATGCACAGGATATCAGCAACTGAAAGTTGCGACGAGGTCAAGGAGCTCCTCTGCAGCTTTGCACAACATCGGTCGTGTTGTCTGACAGCGAACATGCTGACTGTCAAGCGATGGCTTGTCGTAATACTCGAGACAAACTGAATTTGCAGAAGTGAAACCTGGCAGTTTAAATCAAAAACACTCACACTACACGCACTGGAGGATCTCTCTGTGTTTACCCAGTTTTTGTCCCTCTCCAGAAGGAACCAGGCTGCTTCTCTTTGTCTCACTCTCTCCCTTGTTTTTCTACAGGAGCAACCTCGGGCCCTCTCCCTTTTCAGCTGTTGCTGTAGCTGCTTGTAACCATGCACGCAGAGGCACTTTTAATTATCCCAAATAAGCATGTATTGACGCCTGTGCAAACATTAAACAAGACGCTTCCTGTGTGGTGGCACGGTGGGTGTGGGGCAGTGGGAGGGGGGGCGGGGGGGGTGGGGTGGGGTGGGGTGGATTTTCTTCCTGGGAAGATCCTGGTGCTCAAATGCTTAGAGGGGCAAATCTGAAAATGGTCATTAGGGAGCCGACATCGCTGCACGCAATCTCGGGCGAAATAGACGTTGCTTCTGAGGAAGTTTGTGACCTGATTCCTGTCAGCAGTTTACAGTAATTGGATGGCAGAGGAAATGTAGCGCCTCCCACTTTCAGAAAATTGTGCTGCGCAAGCAACACTGGGGATCTTGTCTCTGAGTCTGAGCTCTTCTTTTCCTCTTAGCTATTGTGTTGGTTTAAATGACGGTACAAGCTGTTATTTATTTATTTTTTTTAAAACTTGATTTACTTTTCCAAGTCTTTGGACAGACGGCAGGGTTTGTAATGGGACGTATTCATGGTTATTCAGGGTTCTGTTACACATTTCAGTTATTGTCACGCCAAAAATCTGTTGCAATCTTACACCGACTAAGAGAATGTGGCTATGAATAAAGTACTCAGAAATCCCGTGGCTCCTGAAAAATAAAGGAAATTTCTAGAAAATACAGCAGTTGACGCTTTGTTTATTTTGTGTTTCTCAAAACATGGCTCTTAAAATTAGAACGCTCAGGTTTTCATCTGAATTCTATCCCCCGTGTTTTTGTTTTTAAAAAGCACATTGGAGATGGATGACAAAGCAGCATTCTTGTGTCAGACTAAGAACATTCATCATTCTGCACAGTCAAACTAAAACATCCAACAGTTGGATCATGAAGAAAAACATTTTTATTGGATCCAGACCCAGGAGCCGGGACAGAGAGGTCATTATATTCGAAAATTACAGCTGCAGTAGCCTATTTTTGGCCACACGGGGCAGCACAAAGAAGAGTCAAGGACATTGTTGACATAAATGGCAGGTTTTTAAATCACATTCTCATCACACACTCACTGCTGTCAGGTCTCATTCGAAGCTTAAACACAAGCGCTTCTCGGTCAGGTTTGTGTAAATACTAATTAGGTCTTTGCTTTCGAGCAAACAGACACACGAGGTGACAGCCCGCGCGTGATCTGGCCTTCAACTTTCCGCCCATCTCAACCCGCTATCTCGTGTTGACCAGGTGCATCAAATTGTTTCCTTTAAAACTTTTCCAAACAGCAGCCGCCACCTGGTGTCTGAAACGATGTGAAAAGTGAGTTGGAAAACCACCGACCTTGTGGAAAACATCCAGATCCAAAACCATTTGCGAACACCTACATTTACATTTAAAAATTAACAATTTATTGACGTTAGCGGGCTACTATGACAACACAAAGGGCTGGTTTCCAACACTGTGTATTTTGGCCAACACTTTTTTCTTTTCTTTCTTTTTTTTTTTTTTTAAATAGTGCAAACGAAACTTCTAGGAAGTAAGCAAAGTTGGCATCATTTGTAAGAATATCATCAACTGGTTGCCGTCTAAGTTGGAAATATGAATATGTCACACCACTCACCAATGCTACTCTCCACGTATGCGTATATGCTTGAAACAGACACGTCAGGAAACCAGAGCCCTTGTGACGTCACAAATTCACGTTCATTTCCTGTGTCGGCCTCTGACACCTCAGCAGGCTCCGTGACCCACTTATCGGACGTACAAATGGCTGCAGACGCAGCTGAGACCGCCCCTCGGTCGGTAAAACACGGCTGGCTTTGCTCTGTCACCCAGCCAGCCAGCCAGCCAGTCAGTCAGCAAAGGGTTAAACGGGGAGTTTCGGAGGAGTCTCTCCTCTCCGTGGACGGACGGAATTCAGCGGAAAACATCTGACTGCCGCTCGGCTTTTCTTTTTTTTTTTCTTCTTTTCTTCTCTCCTCCTCCTCCTCCTCCTCCTTCTTCTCGTCCTCCGTCGCCGTGTATGCTTTTTACTCACTCTGCGCCGGAGCCGTGGAGGCATCACGGGGGGGAGAGAAAAACAAAACCCCAGTGTTTCCGACAGTGGCGTTTTCCAACAGGTAAGGCGCGTGGTGTGTGTGTTTGTGCGCGCGTGTGCGTGTGAGACAGCGTGTGCAATTGGCTCTCTCCGGGCTCCCCGACGTGCCACAGGTAGTCGCGGAAAAGTCGCGGCTTTGTTTTTTTTTTGTTTTTTTTAAATCCCAAATGAGATCGCATGTAAAACAAAACAAAAAAAAGACAACTTCTGGCAACTTTGTGCAACATTTCTTTCAGCCGCTACTAAAACTAACCAGCACATTCGAAGAGTACCACTTTCACCATTGAAATGCTGCCGCTAGGGACTAATTCCAGGTCATTGTTGCTGCATGAATTGCCAACACCTGGAAGCAGCCATCTCTTCTCGGAACCCTGCACTGCTTTATTTTTTTTAAACGTTATTTTAATTTTATTTATTTATTTATTTAAAAACAAACAAACAACACAACACAAAAATTGCATCCTCTCTCCACTTCTCGCCTTGGTTTCAAGTGCAGAAACATTTTGTGTGAGAGTGATTGCATGCCCCCCTCCCCAACCAACCCCCCCTCCTTCACAGTGGGCCTGTGGTATTTCACCATCTCATTCACTTGCAGACTGAGTCATTCCCTCTGATTTCCTCCAGATGTGCAGCAGTATACGTTTCCTGACCGCCTGAGATTGAGACATTGCTCTCCCCGGCGCCGCTTTTCCTTTTCCTTTTTGCTGACAAATAAGAATTGTTCTTCGCTTGCTCTCCGTGGTGGCTACGTGTGAAGGTATTTGTAACGGATGTGATCCCTGATCAGCAGATGCTGCACGGCCAGCATCCCGGCCCGCTCTTATCGCACTTTTAAGCCACCGTGGAGCCTCCACCGTGCAGTCATTTGCCGCGCTGATTGTAAATGAGGCATCGGCAAGTGTTTATGGCCATGGCTTGTTTTGACAGCAACAAGGAACATGTTTGTCTTTGTGAAACCCCCACCTCCCCCGCCTCTCCCTAAACTCCACCCTGCACCTAATGCCACTGTGGGAACCCAAACATCGGGGTTTACTTGGGTTTTGCTGACAAGTCTGGCTCCCGTAAAACTCAACGATTAATACGTATATCTAGACGATTGTTTTATGGTTGTACAGCTACACAGTGGCGCTCGGATGAACTGAACTCGGTATCCTTTTTGAAGTTCCCATCTGGTCGCTGCTTTTATGCTCCCCGTTTCCTCTCAGGAATCAAACCAGTTGCCCACATGATTGATATTGTTTAACCAATGTCTTGGATTCTGTGTAGGCCTTTTCTTTTTAAATTTGGGTGGTGGGATTGTTTATTTTTCTTTTTTGTTTTTTCTTCTTTCTGTTTCATTTAAGGGCTGATCGAGGCCGGGGGGGGGGGGGAGGGGGATCTTTGGGGGTGTCTGAAGCTGTCTTGTCCCCCCCTCCCCCCTTTTTTTTTCTTCCCTCTCTTCATTTTCCTGCTGCTGGATGCTTAGCTCGGCATCACGAGACGTGTCGCTCCGCTAGCGTAAGATTAACTCCAGGTAATTGCTCAACCTTTGCCCACCTCCAACCTTTGGTCCGCCCTGCGCTACCCGCAGCCTTTTTTTTTTTTTTTTTTTTTACACGGCTCTTCCATCTAGTGCAGCCTCTGCAGCGGCCACGCAAGGTATGTTTGTCCCACGCTGGGGTTTCGTGGTGTTCGGTCCTAAAAGTCCCACGACTGCTTCTGTTTTTGTCTGGCGGTCAGTCGTTTGATTTATTGTACGTTTCCTTTTCGTTTTGTTTGCTTTTGACGGGAGTTTAAAAGTTTTCCATCCTACGTCGTTGCGGCGGCAAATCTCATGGTCGGCTGTGCTGACTTTTCTCTCGTCATGTGATGCGGCCTCGTGTTTCCTGCGCGGTGAATCTGGAGGCTTTCGCGACTGACGTTGGAGTTCCGTGGGACCGTTCCTTCGTGATGATTATTATTTTGGTTTGGGCTGCGCAGATTTGTGCGACGATGCCGCGCTGCTGCCGAGCTACATCACTCTGGACTCGCGCGGGCGGGTCTGAGCGATCACATGACGCCCGCAGGATGCTCAGTGACACGAGCGCTCGACTGGCCCGAATGGTGAATATCGACAAATTCCGCCAGAATCTCCCGAAAACTTTTATCGGGTTCAGTTGTAGGTGAACATTTGATGTGAAGCAAGAGACTTTCAACTTGTGTTCTCCTTCACAAGGCTGGTCAAGTGACAGAGCACGCGTTAAAGCAGGGTTCAAGTGTGTTGGATTTTACAAGATTGACAGTTTATGGTTCACGTGTCCTTTTGTGCGCCTGTCAAAATTGTGTTGCCCTGCAGTTGTAAAGTGATTACCGTAAGCCTGTTCAGGGAAAATTACCATTTTTATGATCTGCAGGACCAAAAGAATAAAAAAAAAGCCCACTTCAGCAGCTCCTGGTGCAAACCTCCAGCCGCAGCGGAGAGCGGAGCTTCTGCTGTCAAATGTTGTGAGCCTCCAACTATCGTTGACTTCTCCTTTTTTTTTTTTTTTTTAACCCCCCCCACCCCCCACCCCTTCCTCCACACTTTGCTTTTTCCTCCCTGCTGCAGACGAGCCACGGTGGGGAAAAAAAAAGCAATGCGCCGCTGCTGAGTCTGGCCCGCTAGTCTGACCTCGCACACGCAGAGCTCGCCGTCTGCTCCGCCCCCCCTCCCTCACCTCGCCCGCCTGCCGCCGCTGCCGTCGAACGCTCCTTCCAGCGAGGCACACTCGGCCACCATGTCCGCAGAGGTGGAGACCGCCGCGGCCGTCCCCGCCGATGCCAACTCCACCAGCCCTCCCACCTCCCCCACCGCGTCCAGGGTGCCCTTCAAGAAAGAGAAGAAGAAGGGTGAGCTAGCAAAAAAAAAAACCCAAAAAAGACAAACCGAAACCTTTCTGTTGTTCTCTTGCCAAACTCACGCCGTTCTGATTGTTCCCGTGTCAGTCCCGGACAAGACGGATGAGTACCTGACGGGCAGGTTCCAGGGAGACGGCGTGAGGTACAAGGCCAAGCTGATTGGCATCGACGACGTCTCGGAAGCCCGGGGAGACAAAATGTGCCAGGACTCCATGATGAAGCTGAAGGTGAAGCAAATGTTTTCAAAATGTTCGTCTCGGCGGTGGGTCTCTCATCCAGAGAAAACGCCCTCAGACAGCACGTGGGCTCAGGGAGAATAAACTTTAAACACACACACACACACACACAGAAAAGCTCAATAACAAAACACCACCACTCGTTTTTCCACCCACCCAGGGCATGGCGGTCGCCGCCCGCTCCCAAGGCAAGCACAAACAGAGGATCTGGGTCAACATCTCCCAGGCGGGCATCAAGATCATCGACGAGAGATCGGGAGTGAGTCGCACCGCTTCCCCGCCGCAGTCGTCACGCCGCAGTCGTCACGCCACAGTCGTCCCTCCTCCGCTAACGACTCGATTCGCTCCCCCCCTCCGCTCAGGTGATCGAGCACGAGCACGTGGTGAACAAGATCTCCTTCATCGCCAGAGACGTAACGGACAACCGCGCCTTCGGATACGTGTGCGGCGCCGAGGGCCAGCATCAGTTTGTCGCCATCAAGACGGCGCAACAGGTACGGCTCACATGGTCGCTAGGCAACAAGAGCGCGCAAGACGAGTGCAGGTTTTTCCTCCTTAATCTGGTGTTGAAGCTCAGGTTATCTTTTCTTTGTATTCCTTTATGGTTGATTAGCAACCAGGCAATGAAATGTACAAAAAAGAGGTGCAAGGCGAAGCTTAATAACATTTCACCCTAATGGCAGAACAATGTGTGTACGAGCACATAAAATACACGCGTTAGGTCATTAGGGTTAATGTTGTAGAGTCAAACACACCGTCTAAACAGCAGCCCTGAAAAGTGCAGCTGCAACTTGATAGACGGAAAAACAAAGGGGGAAGGTAAAGCAGTCCATATCAGCCAGCTGCTGTCGGCTCGTAATCAGTTCCGGTGGAGTAATATTATGAAATTGCTGACAATAGTTCCTGATGAAGCGAAAGTAGGATCTGGTTGCGTCGTAAAGAAATAAAGTAATTTAGAACTGACTGACTCGATCACATGTGAGGAAGCAAGAGCTGGCCATGCCGTTGTGCAAGACCTGGTTGAGATTCCACCAGCAAGTGTCAATCAGCCGATGATTTGTCGCCACGCAGGCGGAGCCCCTGGTGATCGATCTGAAAGACCTGTTCCAGGTCATCTTCAACATGAGGAAGAAGGAGATGGAGAGCTCACAGAAGGTACCTTCACAACCCCTCCGCCCCCACCCCTCCCCCCCGCCAAAGGTTGAGGAGTGGAATATCCTTCCCCCCCCTCCGTCTAAGGAAAAAAAAAACTGGTGCTGCCGTGACAACACTGCCTCTTTCATGGGTCGCACCTTTACACTTTCCGCTGAGGTGATGCTAATTGAAACATGTCGCATTAAAACGAACACTAACAGGGCTGTCTGTTTGCAGGGCGAGAATGGCAAAGCCGTGGTCGAGGTGAGACGGCGACACTCCTCTCTCCAATGCCTCAGATACGTCACTCACTATTTCTCTAAACTTTTGATATTGGACCATTGCAGAATGGAGGCGGTGCCTTGCTGAGTATGAATGACGACATGAAGACTGCCCAGGTAAAAACAAAAAAACAAAACAAAAAAAAAATCAAACATCTGCTCGTTTAAACCTGCAGCTGTAAATGAAACAAAACATCTGATTTCCAAATGGCTTCATAAATCTGCTCTGTGTTTGTTTTGTTTCTTTGATATCCAGCCAATGGAGCAGCTCGACCTCTTTGGAGACATCACGACCCCTCCAGACATCCAGTCTCCGAACGTATGGGCACAACGTGGTTGATTTATTTGGGTGCTGCGGTCTGCTCTGCTCGTTGATAGAGCGGGGGGGGAAGTGAAGAGTAGCTTAAGTTACTTTTGCATAGATCCATTTTGCATGTCTAATCATAGCGACCATGACAGATGGTTACATTTATTTTCAATTAAGATTAAAGGCCCTGTGTGTGAGATTTTTAAAGGGATCTAATGAGATGAAATGCAGTACTGTCTGTAGTCACCAATAGTGACGTGTTCCACAATAGTCGTGAGTGAGGTTTTGCGACCAGTTCCTGACGACACAGCTGCTGGGGAAAGAAGTTCTGAAATCAAGTGCAGTATAAATTCTTACCACCAGGTGCTACCTACACACGGGGCCTTTAATAACTGTTAGGGTTGCAGGAGCTCCAGGATCATATTTGATGCTGCTCCATCCTGTTCGTATGTGTGTGTATTTTGAAATCATAGAGTCTGCTGTAACCTTGACACCCCTGATCTCACAATGCGTGTGAACTCAATTCTAAAAAAAAAAAAACAACAATAATTTGTAAAATACTCTTTCAAAAAGTACACATGCACATTTTTTTTTAATTGAATCACACGTAATCTTTGCCAATCAAGTGTTTGTCAAACTTCCAAAGCTGCTTCAAGTGGAATCATTACAAGAGACTTTAACCCTGACTTTGACGACACCTACAGTTTTATATCGGTAGTGTTTTTACATTTCCGCCTATTCACTGTTTTCCTGATCAGGAAAAAACTGCTGACCGATGTATGTCTAAACGACTTGATGTTGTCCGAGTCTAGTTAATGACTTATCAAAGTGGGACGATGGACTCTCCAACATTGCCAGCAACCCCGAAAATCCCAACATTATTCCAGCGTGATTCTACATGTCGCAGCTTTGAAATGTCGTCTTTTCACGTGCCATGATTGCTTTAAAAAAAAAAAAAAATTAACACGTGTTTCTCCCTTTGCAGAACTGATTCATTCATCTTCTTTGTCTCTCTCCCGCTGTCCCTCTCATGTTAACCAGGACTCTAATGACATTCTCTTGTTGGACTTTTCCGCTGAGGTTGACAGCAATCAGAATTGCATAAAAGGAAAAAACCCCGTCGTAGCTCCCCGTGTCCCCGAGCGTGTCGCTCCCCCCCAGACAGAGAATCCCTTTTCTCCAACGTTTGGCTACTTTCCAACGCCAGACACTGACCCTTTCAGAGATGACCCCCTTTCAAAATCGTCCGGCGGGCTCGCGCCCGAAAATCCCGCTCTAATCAGCGGCGCTGCTGGCAACGACATGGGGACACATCATAATGACGGCGCTTTGAATGGGGACGCCGAGTGCCTCAGTCAGCACATGAATGGGTTATCCAGTAAGAACATGATCCTCGCGCTCAGTAACGGACAGTGGCCACTAGGGGGCAAAATAAGCCAAGGCGGCACCATCACCCTAATGGACGGCAGTGAACCTGGACCGGGCCTCTCGAGCAGTAACCCGTTCTTTGACTCGCCTTTGAAAACCGCCCCTACCTCTGCCAGTGACGTAACTCAGCAGGCACAGGCCCCGCTGACCCATAGCAAGGAGTCAGTAGTCATAAATCCGCCTCCGCAGAGCTCTAAGGCTGGACGAGGTCGCAGGAGTGCAAAGGTGACATTCCACGGCCAGACAAAGTGTACTTGAATTGCATGTGCGACGCCCACAGGGCTTTTTTTTTTTTTTTGTGCACGCTTTCTGCTGGAGCATGCGGCCGCTCTGCGTGGCAGGAAATGCCAGACAAGATGCGCTTAGCGGAGATGAGGCGCAAGGCCCGTTAAGAATGAGGAATGCTGTGGAGGGGTTTTTTATTAGGTTGGGTCGGGTAGGGAAGGGGTCCTCTATCTGCTTTCGTGCATGCACCTCAGGTCCCGTTCTTCTCTTTCTCTTGAATCAACTGTGTTTGTTGTCACTTCTGCTCCTAACCTTTCACTATCATCATTCATGCATCACTGGGTAAAGCACGGGTAAGTGGCAAAGCATGCTTTTGGATCACACCTCAGGTGAATATTGTGATACATAATGCAGATTTTTATTTATTAATTTATTAATGTGTTTATTTTTAAGGGTCCCATGTCATGCAAAGTTTACATGGCCAGTGTTCAATGGTCTCCATCCTAACAACCCTAAACTCAGCCTTATGGCTGCCGTGATTTGTCCTGTCCATTAATGTGAAAAAGAATTAGCATTAGCAGGAAGCTAACACAGTGAGTGTTTCTGCAGGAGGCTGTAAATCAAGGGCTCATGCGCCTTCCTGGATAAATAATCACATTTTTCCGCACCCTTGGATTACAGGGGGGGAAAAAAATATGATCTGAAAATGATTTTGACGTGGGACCTTTAAAGGTAGTTTGACCTGCGCTGCATTGTTCACAGGTCACTGTAACAAATTGTGGTGTCATCCTGTCTAAAATACCCTTTGATTTCTGTGAATAGACTCCAGCCAATGACCTGTTTGGAGCGGAGCTGTTCTCTGCTCCCAGTCAGCCTGAAGCCGCCCCGGCCTCGGCTGACCTTTTCAACAGTGCACCTGCCCCTGTACACTCCACTCCTTCTTCCATCGCCGCCCTGGGTAATGAGCCAGAAAGCACTCTTTGTGTCTTCTTCAAACTTCAAGGGGTTTACACATTACACTTTATACTTCATTTCTAATAAACTCTGAACCTCCTTTTATATAAAAAAAAAAAAAAAATCTGTTTAAATCAGGAAATCTCCAATTGGGTACCCCAGCTGGAACAACAATGCCCCCTGCAGGCATGTGGGGAGCCTCTCCTGCTGCACCCAACATGTACGCCATGCCCGGTATGGTGCCGCCAGGGCCCATGTTTGGCTTCCAACAGCCGGCGGGCTATGGTGGCCTCCCCATGCCACCAAACGCCTGGGGTCAGATGAACCCTCAAAGCGTACCACCTCTGTCTCCGCCGCACATCTTCTGCCAACCTCCGGCTGCCGGCCCCGGCGCCACCAATCCGTTCCTCGGCGGCGCGTTCCCCGCCATGGGCGACCAGCAAGGCCCCCAGCGCCCTGCGCCTCGGGCGTCGGCCAAGGAGGCCCCCCCTCCGAGCGGTGCCTTCACATCTCTGGACCCTCTTGGCGACAAAGGGAAGAAGACTGGCAAGGACATGTTCAAGGACTTCCAGCTGGCCAAGCCGCCCGCCATCCCGGCGAGGAAAGGGGAGGCCTCCGCCAACTCCCCCCCGACTCCTGGCAACAACCCGGCGTTCGACCAGTACTTCTCCAGTAAAGTGGGCATGGCACAGGATTCCGCAGACCACGACGACTTTGACATCAACCAGATGCCTGTTGTCAACGGTAAACCCGCTACCAAGCTAACTAGCAAGACCTTGCACTGCATTTTGCACATTTTCCCTTCTTTTGTTATTTTCTAATTACGAGGTCTTGCACATAATGCAAGTGTGAACAGCAAATTGTGCCGTGTCATCATGTTCTCACTAAGATATTCCCAAATCAGTTGCCGCTGCCGCTCCAGCTGCAGCTCCCAGCTTCAGCCCCGGCCTTCTCGACAATGCCTTCTCTTCAGCACCTGCCGCAAACAGCCAGGACATGTTCGATCAAGCCTTCGGGGCACCAGATTCCAGTCCATTCGGAGCACCACCTGTACCAGTGGTAGATTATTACTCATGCATGCAGTGAAGATACACCAAATGATGTAATGTTTCACATGTAATCATCTTGGATCTTCATGTCTCGATCCCACAGCAGACGGCTGCAGTCGCTCAGAGCTCTGGTTCAGCCGCCGCATTCGAAGATCCGTTCGGGAATCCCTTCGCTTGACCCCTACTTTGTGAAGAGTAGAGTATTTCTTTGTACCTTTACACTTTTATATTATACAGACAAGCAGACAAGATAAAACATTTGTAACTTGAGAACTTGCTCTGTTCTCCTGGCCCTCGCAGTTTAAATTGTACAGAAGAGGAGCTTCACATCTAACACCTCCAACGCCTCCGGTGGAGCTGCTGTGGTGCGAGCAAGACGATCCAAGTGATGAGTGCCTCCAACCCTTCCCCTGCCCACCCCTCTTTCACGCCCATGAATATGTATTGTTTTTCCATTGTCCAATCAGTATTTCCTTCTTTCTTAAGGCCACTGATCTAAGAAGAAAATGTTATGTCATGATCTGCTGAAGAGATATGGTGCGTCAGGTATATGGCACAGCTTAAAAAAAGAAAAAGAAAAAAAGAGAAGGTTCACTGCTGATGTCACCTGTGTTAAAAGAATAAAACAATTCAATCATAACGCCTCTTTCAGCCTGAGTTACTTAAGTTATGGTTTGTTGTCCAGTACACACACATGGTTTCATGCAAACAGTGTCCTGCCGTTGCACTGTGTAAATCTATCTAAAAAAATGATGAATGAACTAATGTTAACTAATTTGTAATTGTTGCGTTTCCCAATTTGGGATCAACGAAGTACATCTATCTATCGATCTATCTATCTATCAAATATTGCAATAATTATTAATCACTTGTTGTAGCAAACGTTCAACACTTTTATTACTTCCTCTTTCATCGAGGTTACTTCTTGGGTTCCACTCCGTCATTTTACAATATTATGTATTTGTAATAGTAGTATGTAAGACTGCCTCTAAATAAACGTGTCACGTTGCCGTAAATTGGTTCGTCCGGCGTGTCGGGTCGCGCTTGAAAGTTACGCAGTGCAGTTCCAGCCAGCACGACCTCCCTCTCGCCGCCGAGGCGGCACCATTGATCCTATTAATCGTTTATCTACCGCTTTACTGAGTTTAGAATCATAATTTTATGGTCGAAAAGTTACCTAGAGCTGCTTTAAAGAATGTTCATGCTAGTTAAAATGAACACGTCCTTTAAATAACGTGTCTTCCTAAAAAAAAAATAGTCTGATGGTATGAATCTTTTTAAACAATTTCACTTAAACAATTCATGTAAGTGCTCTATCTCGTCACGCAAATTTAAACTTCACTCGCGATAATTACATTTTAAAGTTATTATACATATCTGTATTATTAATAAGACACATATGTGGAACATATATGGAACAATAGCAAGGCTGAATGCTCCATACAGATCTTTAGCGATGAACTCAGCGCAAAAATATTGCCCGTAGAACGCTGTGTGTTGCCTCATCGATGGTGCGAACCACACTACGTTTCCCACAGTCCTTCTCTCCAGCAAAATAATACGTCATCAAAAAAATGGCGGCGTAGCGTGTGCATGGGTTCCGCCACTTGCAGCCCGACGTCGATTAATAAAAGGTTCATTCTGCCCGCAAGACCATATTTTATGAAGAGGTACGTTGCTTCCAGCATGCCAAAACCTCGTAGGCGTAATAATATGGTGAAATGTGTGTTCCTGGTTGTACAGTAAGGCGGCAAAAGTCAGAGTTCGACAGTGACTTACAGTGTTGATAAGCAACTTTTAGCGAAGGGTTGTATTTCCGTCAACACTAGGCTATTTTCCACAGACATTCTTGTGTTTTGTGAATTGTTTGTGTGTGCGTTTAGAAATTCCAGATCAGTAAATTTTAATTTCGTCACGATTTTGACCCCGGGGCAGCTGGTTTCATCTGTTGCCATTTCCTCTGGAGTTTTAACACATCACCTATGTCGCTAAAAAGATGCGTTTGTCGAAGCATTTAATGGGCGCAGCTAATACTGGGCAGACAAATTACTTGGTTACCTGTGACATCGGTAAATGTTGAGTAAAGACATAGTAGATACAGAATGGAGGTTTCTTTTGTCATTTAGCTGCAAACATACAAAGCAAAATGTGATCAACAGCATTTTGGTATCGAGCATCAACAATTCCACAGAAAAGGTTTAAGAATCGGGACCTAAATGAAATTAACTGTGCGCAAAGGCACATGCAAAATCACCATCATTAAAACTCATTTATGTGTTAACCGTAGAAATTGTGTGCCGTAGTGCAGCTTTGACTTTTGCTTATTTTTCAGGCCACAATGTTTCGGCGCTCCAGATTCAGTGCTCGACCCAATGTTGGGGCGGCGGGTCGAACAGCAGCAGCAGTAGCAGCATCTGAAGAAACCCCTGCAGTAAGCAAGGACGCGGGCGACGCCCCAAAAACCGCCAGCGAGGGCAGCACCGCTGCCTCCGAGTCCGATAGCAAACCTGCCGTGGCGCAGTCAGAAAAACCTGCTACCCAGGGGTGAGTGCCAGTCATCAGGTCGCTGACAGCAAATGAATTTCCCCCTGTTGTTTCTCACACTTTCATTCATTCGTTCATTTTTCCGACTGTCATGTAGAGATGGCACTGACCCGAGCGCAGAGGCTAGCAGCTCCTCCTCGGTCCAGAGAAGGAAGCGCTTCACCGTCAAGCCCAAAGTCGCGCCCGGCCGCCCCTCTGCACTTGCTCGAGCGCGCAAGTCCCCTGTCAAGGCCGCGTCTCAAACTCCCGTCGAAGCCCAAGACTCAACCGCAAGCGAGGAGCCGACGCCCAGCAGCCAAACTCCCGGCCCGGAGCCCTCCAAGGGACCCCTGTCGCCGAGGAACCGGAGGCCCTCGGAGGAGAACAAGCAGTCCAAGCCCCAACCCAAACCCTCCCTCGTTCGTTCCGATTGTTCCGAACCTCCGGGAGTCGCTCCTGCGGAGGACGCAGCGGGTAGCCAAGTGAAAGACGTCACTTTCAAAGTACCAGACAAAGTCCCGCCGTCCCTGCCGGATAAAGAAGCCTTTGTGATATCGGAAAGGGCCAAGGCTCTGGTGTCGTCCAAGATGAGGCTGTCGGCGTCGCCGGCAGCGTTCACCCTCAGCCGGCTCCTGAACGACCGCTCTGACCTGCAGAGGCTGGCCAAAGCGCAGAAGCTCAGAGACCTGATGAAAAAGGAGGTCCACAAGGAAAGGGTGAGCGCTGTGGAGTGTCCCTGCAGTCTTCTCCTCATTTTGTCACCCCCTGACTTGCACAGTGGCTTATTGCATCCAACGATTCTCGTCCGGTGTTGCAGAGAAAACGGAGGGAAAATCTGCGGGCAAAGGAATTTACTTTGGATCCAGCCAAAATGACAATGAGGGACCTCATCCATTATCTGCCACTTTCCAACCCCATGACGTAAGATTCTCTCCTCTGCGACAAAGTCAAAGCCTGTGCAACCTTTGGTCTTTACCCCTTTTGGTTTACATCTCTTTCCGTGCAGAACTAGTTTAGAAGAAGAGCCAGCCGATGAGAACGAGATCACCGTCGTACTGTCTCCAGAAAGAGAAAAGTATGTTCATCCAAGCAGCATTCTGAAATCTTTCACACTAAAATTGAGTTCCCAAGTAATTTTATATTTGCTTTGTACGGCAGCTCACCAGAGAGACCTCAGGAACCTGGACCCCCCTCTAAAGCTGGAAGTGTCAGTGAGGACGACGACGATGAGGAGGAGGTGGCAGCAGCAGCAACAGAAGAAGAGCAGGAGGAAGCGCTCTTGGTTCCTCAGGTCAAAGTGGCCGAGGACGGCTCGCTGATCATCGATGAGGAGAGGTCAGTGCACTCGTCTAAGCTGTGCCATGTCCTTCTATGTTCATGCGTAAAATGCATTTTCACCGTTTTGCAGCTTGACGGTGGAGGTGCAACGAGCGAAGGGGCCGAACCCCGCGAATGAACGAGACCCCATCTTTGAGCGCGGCTCCACCACAACCTACTCCAGCTTCAGGAAAGGGACCTATTCCAAACCCTGGTCGAGTGAAGGTAGAGATCTGGACGCAACTCAATATATTTGTGTGTGATTCACGTTTTTAATATTTATCTTTTTGCTTTTTGCCATCAGAGACGGACATGTTCTTCCTGGCCATTAGCATGGTGGGGACGGACTTTTCCATGATTTGTCAGCTGTTTCCCCACAGAGCTCGATCGGAGATAAAGGTAAGCAGTCTCCGCGGATTAAAGGAACATCACAGGTGTCTGCCTAAAATAAAACGACACGTCTGAATGGTTGGTTTTGCAGAATAAATTCAAAAAAGAAGAACGGGGAAATGCCTGGAGGATCGACAAAGCTTTCAGTGAGTCTTTCTGGAAACCTGCTTTAGACTCCGTGTGTGGCCCCCAGTAAGCATTGCGGCGATGTATTTTGCCTCTGTTCTCTTGCAGAAGACCGGCAGAAGCTGGACATAGAATACTTTTCCAAGCTGCTTGAGAAGATCTTAGAAGTTCAGAAAAACAGGAAGAAACTCAACTCGCTGGCTGAGAAGAACTCGCCCAGAAAGAAAAAAAGAAAATCAAAAGGCACGTGTCCGTTTGTGTATTTTCACCCCGAAAGAAACGAGTTGTGCGTCTCTGCTCGCCAGTTCCAGTCTTTAATCCTGGCAGCCAATTGATCTGCCTCGCTGATCTTGTCCTTCACACCACCCACAGGCAAAAAAGCAGCGGAGAAGCTGCTGAGTGATGTTGAGGAGGAGGAGGACGACGAGGACGACATGCCTGACTTGGAGGGCGAGGAGGAGGGAGAAAAAGAGAACGAGGACCTCTGCAACGACGGAGGGTCTCCGGGTCCTAACCCTAATAGGAAACGCAAGAGGGCGCATGAGAACAGCGCGGCGACGAACGAACCAAACGACAAGAAAAACAAAGCGGACAAGGGCGGCGAACAAGGTGCAGCGCCTTTTTTTTTTTTTTACTTGTGTGTTCTTATCAACTACTTATTTAATGCACGCGAGGATGTGTTACATTGTTGACCACTGTATTGTTTTTCCCTCCATCAGAAGAGGCCTGCAAACCCGAAGACGCCGATCCTGCAGATTCAGAATCGTAAGTTAGCTCCTGCAATATTAAAAACAGGACCAAACAATTGATCCAGAGGGCGAAAAAACTAAATCACAATGAAAACATGAGAAACATCCTCTGCATAATGTTGCTAAAAGTCTTCTGCTGACCACTGCTCTGTAGTTTATGGTCGGTTCATGGTGCAGCTCCTCTTCTTCCCCCTCTTATATCCAGAGCTGGGCCGACTGGGAACGCAAACGCGCGTGAGGACGCAGCAATCAAGCCGGCCAAACTGTCGCGTGGCAGAGCTCCGAAGCCAGTGCCGCAGCTCGTTGGAAGGCGGGCCAAAAAGCCTCCAGCTCCTCCCAGAAAGCCCAGAGATGCTGCCTCGGAAACCGGGGGAGGAGGCGCGGCAGACGAAAACGCTGAGGAGCAGGTTCAGTTCATGCTGTTTTAGAGAAATAACCAGACTTTCTCCGCTTTGCCGCAGTGCTTGACGCAGGCGTCGGTTGTGTCATGGTTTTTAGGCGAGTGAAGATGCGTCGCCTGCGAGGCAGTGCAGCAAGGGGAAGTCCGCCAGCGATGGTTTTTCCTCTGAGGACGAAGGTGCCGCCGTTCTCCCCCCAAGACCCACCAGGTAGAGTATTTCAAGTTGCACATTGGACGAACGGCGTGTTGGATGATCGTGAATCGAGTTTGGTAACACTTTACTTGAATGGACGTGCATAAGACCGACGTGACACCTATTGGCCATCCACATCTGTCACTCGATCCCATGAAGGAATGCTGATTCTTATGGTTTGCGCTCTAATGATTACCTGTTGCTGTCCGTCCCATTTACCTGCACAGAAATGGGAAAAAGGGTTTTTGTCTTTCAAAAAGACTGGAAATTGAAATGATGCCTTTTAAATGTCTTTACATCCAGACCAAGAACACTAGAGACAACCTCCTCATATTGTAACTGTTCTTTCTAATATTACTGTAACTGTTGATTGTGAATTGCTGAAATTTTTAGGTTTTGCTGCCCGTTGGCCCGGACTCCCTTGGTAAAAGAGGTTTTTAATCTCAATGGGCTCTTCGTGGTAAAATAAAGGTTAAATAAATACGACTGACGTGACACCTCTCATGACACTTTATGGATGCCTGTGACAGTTGTCATTTGGCTAATTATCTCAACCAATGTGAACTCGGCAGTTAAAGTGAGTGTTGGAGCCGTGAATGAGTATTTTCTTCAAAGTTGTAAATGGTGATTTTGCGTTCATTGGGGCTGAGCCTGACAAACAACGGGGCTCGAACGTGCTTTGAAAAAAAAAATACCCACACTAAAAAAAAAATTCTCACGGCCAGTATGAATGTTCAAATTTCGTGGACCCAAAACCCACACGTGCTTGTGGTCTACCTACATTTCATTATTTCATGCAAAGTCTCTATCTCCAACAGAAAAGGCACAAATTAAGCTTGTTTGCAGATATGTGCAAAAAAATCAACCAATTTCTCTACAGTTTCTCCACTAAAACAGCAATAGCGCCTTTGTGTCGTCCACCCGCATATGTCATACGGTCTAATTTTTTAATTTTGACAAACAGGAAGTGAGCTATTTCCACTTTGAATAAACCGTTAAACGTATTTTTTGATCTCGGCGAAATTATTTTTGGTACAGCGTGTCGGACAAGCCACAATTCCCTACCCTCAGCCTCAGGCGACTTTTTTACTTTTTGCTTCCGAACTAGTCACCACATTGAGATTATTCACGACAGGTCATGACAGGTGTCATGTCCTGATTAGGACATGAAAGTCAGGGTTGTTGTTTTTTTTTTTGAGAGAAAATGTGTCCTCATTTGCAAGGTATGGCAGAATGCCCAAACCTACCAAGCCTTTGACTTACCCGGCCAGAGACAACTCGCCCTCTGCGCCCGAGGCCATGCCCTCCTCACCGCTGGGTTCCCCTAAGAAACCGACGAAACCCAAATCCCCGGGGAAGAAGAGGAAGTTGCCGTCCAAGTCGTCGGCAGCGGCAGCGGCGGCGGCGCACGAGTCCAAAAGGCCCAAACTGTTCACCCTCAGGGCGTCCCGGTCCGAATACAGCGACGAGGAGGAGACTGAAAGCCAGTGGGAGGAAGAGCAGCAGCCTGAATGCAGCTCGGTTCGGGAGGGCAGCGCCTTCGTCCCCGCCAGCCTGCGCTCTCCACACCTGCTCATGTCTGAAGTGGAGGAGGTCGGCATACCAGTCAATATTAATGTTTTTTTTTTATTTTTTTTAATTTCAACATCGTCACATGCATCCATCCATCTATTCTTTTTTCTAAAATTCTCCCTCATGTTTCTTTTGTGCATGGTTTCACATTCCATAATTCAAACCCTTCGCTCTCACTTCCCTCCTCACCCGGCAAATAGCTTGATGTTTTGGTCAGTATGCCCGATGTCTTGGGCATGACCCCAGATGCTTTGTACCCTGATGCCACTTGCGAGCTGGCACATAATGAGACAGGCCTAGCTGAACCCTGTGAACATCAGTTGGACCTGCTGGTTGTAAGTGTCCCAACACAAAAATCTAGAAATCTAGAAATTATGATCAATGTTTGTACTCTGATTTTCTTTAATGGCCTTTGGAAATTTTTCAACTCTCAACATCTAATCACCGTTGCCTTGGTGGTGGATTAAGTTGCACAGGCTTTTTGTGTGTGCACAGCGAAATGTAGCCAGGAAACTGGATGACTTTTACTGTGACTAACAGAATATATTCTCCTTCCAGGACGTTATAGACTGCCTCTCTTCAGACTACACAAGTAAGTACCGTCGGTGGTCTTAGTTTTATGTTAGACAGTTGTTTGTTTGACAGGAGATGACCGTGACTTCTCCTGTATTTCCTAACTTTTGGGACTCTTGGTAGTTTCAGTCGCCGAGGACGAGAGCTACAACGAGGCGGCTCACACGCTGCTGACCATCGGGAACGTGACTCAGTTTCCAGAGAACGAAGTCGTGCAAGACCATTCGACAGGTCAGAGACATTCATTTGTGATGATACTGTCAGTAAGAATCGGCTTTGATTTATTTGAGGTCAGCCAGCCAAAACAGCTTGCGTAAATATTAAATTTCTATAAGTAGTTATATTCATACTGATACATGTTGAGGCCAAAGATAACTTCTGTTAATCTTGTGATCACTGAATAAATTTGACATTGAAATATTTCTGCAAGTTTTTCTTTTCCCCGATGGTTGCGTGTACATCATTTTGGCTAACTCTGTATATTGAAATGAGATTGAAAGTGGTTTGTGTTGTTATTTTGAACTGCAGAATCGACAGCTTCTGAGGCTCAGGACCATGTTGTCGCAGAGTCTGCAGCCACAGCGGATCCACAAGAGAAAGTCAAAGACGACGAGGTGCCAGTGAAGGCTGGACCTGCTCCTCCACTGCCAAGTGCAGAGCACTCTGAAAAGATGCCTCCACCGACCAGGAAAGGACGCTCGTCGAAGGTGAAGCCAGCGCCCAACCTTGGCCAAGCCTCAAGATCCAACATGGCGGGCCGCACGGCCGGCTCCGGGTCGGACAAACAGGTCACCGGGGAGAGCACAGAAAACATCCTGGAGTCTGAAGGTTCTCCTCCAGTTCAGCAGAGCGGCGAGGGTTCTTCTCCAGTTGCTGCACCTGTGAAGGCTTCACCTGGTAGTGAGGAGGAGCCAGGAACCAGCGAGGGGGTTCCCTCTCGCCAGAGCAGAAGGGGCGTCAAACCCCAACCCAACCTCACGAAGGCCACGAGGAGCGCACGTTCTCAACCTCAAGCCACAAAAGAACCCCTGGAGAGCAGCTCCGGTCCAAGTGTAGCTCCAGACCCGTCCACACCTGTGCACGTTCTTCCTGTAGAATCAAGCCCCGCAATGTCAGATGAGACTGGAGAGCACCGGATTGCTCCGGAAACATCTCCAGAACCAAGTGAAACATCAGAGGGCACTGGAGAAACAGCTGCGCCTCATTCCGGAGCTGCTGAGATCTCGGCAGGACCAGGTTCAGACCCAGACTCGGCCTCAGGAGAGCCTCACGTCAGTCTGAGAGAAGATTCTCCTCAGCCACCTGCGAAAACCCGATTCCAGAAGGTCAAAGCCAAACCAAACCTCGCGCAGGGGGCGAG
The DNA here is from genome assembly GCF_046127955.1 of Nelusetta ayraudi. Classification (NCBI taxonomy): domain Eukaryota; kingdom Metazoa; phylum Chordata; class Actinopteri; order Tetraodontiformes; family Monacanthidae; genus Nelusetta; species Nelusetta ayraudi. The sequence goes on from NW_027466076.1 coordinate 6,964,454, forward strand.
GAGCTCACGTTCCAGACCTCAAGTCCCCAAAGCCCCTGAGGAGAAGGTCTCCATTTCAGCCCCGGGTGCCGAGACCCACCAGGGACCTGCAGAATCGACTGAAAAAAATGTGAGTGCTACTTTAGCTCCAGATTTAAAATCGCCGTTGGATGTCGAGTCCACGGAAGGCCCGTCCACGCCTGCAGAGAAAGAAGGGGAGGAAACAGCCGACACCCCGCCGGGAGCAGGGTCGGACCCTGACTTAGCACCGGTGGTGGAGTCGCACGTCGGTCAGAAAGAAGATCCACCTCGGCCACCTACAAGGAGTCGCTTCCAGAAGATCAAACCCAAACCCAATTTGGCCATGGCATCAAGGTCCGCCCGGCCGAACCCCAAAGTCAGCAGCTGTGATGTGACGCCGAGCCCCGAAGTTCATCCAGTCGAGCCTGAAGCAGAACCGGCCACGATCGCCTCTCCTGAAAACGCCGCTTCTGCCTCAGACTCGAAACCGTCATGTGACGCAGCAGCGCCTCCGACCACCAAAGAAGATCTCAAGGGGACGGACCTCGGAGCCCTCGGCCAGGCGGACTCGAGTGCAGCAGCTGCGGGCGAGAGTCTAGTCCAAGAACAAGCCGCAGCCACGGACTCGGCCCCGGCAGAAGAACCTGGCAGCCAGGAAGAAGGCGGAGAAATGTCTACGTTGTGCCAGACAAGAAGAAGAGAAAAGGTCAAACCCAAACCTCGCTTGACGGGCAGGAGTGTGTTGTCCAAAACTGCCGCCTCGGAGGTTCCCGTGGCGGGTCAGAGCATTGCGGAGGAGGCCGAGGCCTCCTCAGATCCGTCGGGACAGAGCCCAACGGAACCTACAGCCGCCGCTTCCCTTCCAGAAGTCGAGCAGAAACCGGAAGAGTCGTCGGCAGGAGAGCAGAGGACGGACGTGGAAAGCGATCAGGGCTCCACGTCGGAAGGCTCGGGGAGGAACCTCTCTCTCAGAAGGCGCTTCTCCAAGGTCAAACCCAATTTGGGATCGTTTGCGAGAAAAAGGTCGGCGGGGCCGCAGCCCGGGGTCAGCGAGCCGCCGCTAGCAGGGGAACACAGCCAGCAGGTGGTGCCAGTGAGCGGCTCTTCACAGAAGACGGAGGCGGCGCAACCGGAATTGGGTCAGAAATCACCCGAATCGGAGATCAAAGCTGACGCGACGCAGCCGGCGGGAAGTGGGCGGCCGTCACGTGCGGAGAACATTCAGAGTGGAGATGCCGTCCAGCAGCCTTCGGAAAGCAGTCCACCGGCCTCCCAGAGGTACGACCTTCTTCTCATTCACTCGATTTTGATCGGTAAAGACTTGCGGTACGGCATTAACGCCGCGTGATTTCTCAAAAGACCATCAAACCGAGTCTGTGTTCCTCTTCCAGCGAGAGCGATAACAAGCCGGAGCCTCTCAAGTCTTCAGGAAAAGCCCCCCAGGCCAGCAGAGGGCGACTGGTCAAACCCAAACCCAACGTCGCACTGGGAAGACGAGCCCAGCAGCAGAAAGAATCGCAACCGAAAGGTGAGTTGAGTTGGATTTAAAGAAAATAAAAAAAGTAAGTAAAGATCTAACTGTGCTGTAGCCTCCAGTCGGCTGACATTGATTCTGCTTCTCCACAGACGCCGTTCCGCTCTCGGAAGTGGTAGACGTTCCCGCGGACGGGGGGGAGGCTTCCCAAGGCCACACCGACACCCGGCGGCCAGCAGAGGGCTCAACCGAGCAACCCACACACAGAGAATCCTCAGACGTGGAACAGCCGAGTAAAGACGACGTCTCTGCACCACCGGCGGGCTGCTTCACCCAAATCGATCCGTCCAGTCGGGTAATTAAGTGGCCAGAATTCCACTACATTGGTGAAAATGCAGCAGTTGGGTCCATAAGTTCGACTTCCTGCGCTCAGCAGTCTGTGTGTGTGTGTGTGTGTGTGTGTGTGTGTGTGTGTGTGTGTGTGTTTGGAGTAGTGATTTGAGTCCTGCTGACTTGTGTCTTCACAGCTCCAGGAGGGTCAGACGTCCAGCGCATTAGGAGGGAACCAAAGCCAGTCTGGACTCAAGTTATTTTCAGACAGTGAGTGAACCGGCAAAAAAATTAAATAAATAAATAAATAAATAAACAGATAAATATATATATGTGTGTGTGTGTGTGTGTGTATATATATGTGTATATATATATATATATATATATACACATATATACTGTATATATGTGTGTATATACATATATATATATATATATATACATATATATGTATATAAATATGTATATATGTATACATATATATATGTATATATATATATAAATATTTATATATATATATAAATATGTGTGCGTATATATAAATATGTGTATGTATATGTATACGTACTGTACATACATTAATTCTTTTTGACAACCTCCTCTCGTCCCTCAGTGCTTCCACAGCAGGTGCCTTCAGACGCAGACGAGCCTTACTTCATCCTGTCGCTGACCGAGGTTCCGCTGGGGGAGGTGGCGGTGGTGGGCGGAGCCTCTGAGCCGCCACCGCCTCCACCACCGCCTGGTCCTCCAGGTTCTTCGGCGCTGCAGCAGTAAGTGTCGAGCCGTGATCCGTCGTCGCTTTTTCTCTGAATCTCTTGTGCCGCGGTGCCCGACTCCAAGACTCTCCTCACCCCTCAGCGTCCCCCTGGCGGAAACCAGCGACGGGTCCGTGGCGGTCGGCCTCCGGAACGTGGCCGAGGCTCTGCGAGACTCTGCGGCGTCCACGGTGAGTAATTTGTACGCACGACTGAAGCATTTTTTGGTGTGTTTTTCTCAAATCTTCCTGTTGATCGCTCCCACCAGGACGCAGCCAGCGAAAACCCAGCGGACTCGCCAGGTAGAGTAAATTGCAGCCGCCTGCATGTGTTTAAACTTAATTTCATTTAATTTCATTGTGGACAAATGTGATTTTGTCTATTATGCTTCTGCAGCGAAAGGAAATGAGCAACATCCGTCTGAAAGCAAGCAGCAAAGGCGCTCGCAAGGAGCAGGTGTGCAAAAAAGACAAACGTTTCATCACCGCCCGAGCTCTCGCCGCCTCTTTTTTTCTCCCTTTCTCACGCTGCCCCACTCTCTCCTTTGAACCAGCAAAACTGCCGACTCAGCCCAGAACGTCACCCGAGAAGCGAGGCAGCGGCAAAACGCTAGCAGAGCCCGGCTCCTCGGAACAAACCAAAGATGCGGATGTTGCACGGGAGGAGCCGGAGGGGGGCGGGTCAAAGGTTAAAGCGAAGGCAGCCGTCAGCCGCAGGTGAGAAAGATCTGCTGAAACACCAATGGTTTTAAGAGTTACTGCGAGCTAAATGCCCCCTCCCCCTTTCCCTTCCCCAATCCCCACCTGGCAGGAACCAGAAAGGCGCCGCTTCCACCTCCAAGTCGGTCGCCCCTGACCCATCGGGTGAAGCTGCGCCCCTCGAGGCCCCCACGGGGAACATCGCTGGACTGAGGTCTTCCGCGGAGGAAGCTGAGGCTGCTTCCTCAGCTCCAGCAGGCCAGACGTCCTCGGAGCCAGCGTGGTGCACGGACGAGGTGAGTGACGAGGGGAGAAGGCGGTTTGCACTGAAGCAGCTCTGTGGGTTTTCACCATGGAGGAATTTTAGATCCAACATGTGTTAAAAGAGGAACTGAAGCATTTCCCAAAGACCAAAACATTGATTGCGTACGTGACCGCTGACCACTTGTGAGCCAAAGCCTCTGGGAAAACGAAGGGTAACAAACTAAAGGGGGAAAAAAAACGGTGTATAGACGGAGAGGATGAGAAGTAGAGCTCACCAACCTTTGTTGAGCTCAGCTCTCAGGTTCATGAGAGCCCATGAAGCAGCTCTCATGAACCTGAGAGCAGCTTCATGGGTACTGAGTCATACGAAAGGCAACTAGTTTGCAACAGCAGGCGACTCCCGCGGTCCTGCTCGGCAGCCTTTTTGCCCACGGCTCGGCAAAAAGGGGTCGGTGACCCCTGATTTTGACAATAACGGATTCGTCGTCACAGGGCCGGGCCGTACTTCATCCCGACAAGTCCTCACAGTGAAAACACTCCCCCCCCCCCCCCCCCCCCCCCCCCCCCCCACCTCCAATTGCAGCTTTTGGATTGGCAGCCCAGTGGAAGCCAGGAGAGCAGCTGCAGGACGGACGAGGACGAGCCCACCGGCGTCTCTCAGTACTTCTTAAGTGACATCTTTACAGAGGTGGAGCACGAGTGAACGCTCCGGAGGGGCTGAAGCCAGGAGGACGGAGAAAAACCCGCGGGCCTTTTTGATAAGTCGGTGTGCAAGTTTATTTATAACCACCGTTTTGTTTTTTTTGTTTTTGTACTCGCCTGTACGGGGGAAACCTGACTGTCCCATCTGTGTAATTCTAGCAAATGCATTTCCGCTAGCACTTTGAACATGTACAGTCTTAATTTGAACAAATGAGAACAAATGGAAATATTGTGAATTTGTAAAAATTGTACAGCATCGTATTTTTTGTAGTTCATTTACGTGGATCCTGATGTTGGCAAAAGAGAAACATGTCATTATGTGGACTTGCATGTTACATGTTCTTTTTTTTTTTTTTTAACCTCTGTGCTATTTTCTTTTTATTATTTATTCATTTGTAGCTAAAACATTTTTGTGTTTGTGTCCTTCAGAAAGGGCGTCTCAAAGACTTTTCAAATCCGTTTGATCACTGTTTGCACCGTTGTCTCCTCCGCTGTTCCCTGTTCAGGAGAATAAATATGTCTCTGTACGTGTAAACGTGTCCAAGAGCAACAGAGCAGAGAGACCGTGTACAGTTTTGCAGTTCTCAGATTAAGTCCGGCACTTGAACGTAAACACAGCGCTTCTCAAGTTCTCTTGTTTTGTGAGTTCTTGAAAAGTAACAAAGCCAGGTCATTTCAGATCTTAATAAACTATTTTGTTTCACTGCCAACATTTGTTCCAGTCTTTTCATTAATTCTGGTTCGCCATCATCAGGAGGCAACGATTGTTGACTGTGAAGACTTCTTACACGTTACTTTCTTTTATTGAATTCTATTGAAATTTGAATTTGAAAGTGTTTCGACAGATTTGTGTGATTAATATACATGCGGAAATGTAATTTTTTGTGTAAAAAAAAACAAACTATCCTTCACTTACTGGTCAATTGAAAAGCTACATTTTGGTTCATTGGTGTGGATATGTTGACGTTTTTTTTATTGCAAAGAACTAAGGATTCAAATTATCGATTAATTCATGAATATTAATAATATTAAATGACTATCGATCAATTAACGATTAATTGAAAAGTCGTGATTTTTCCTGAGAACCTACATTTCTCGATGAAAAATGTGTAAGGAAAACATTATTTAACCCTTAACTAATGTTAAGGGTCCAATGTGAACAATTCTTACATTAGAGAACAGTAAAAACACCCTAAACATTTATCCTCTGACTTTAAGTTGACATCTAATGGGTCACATTTCAGCTTTTTTTTTTTTTTTTTAAATGTTGTATTGTTAGGTATATTATGACCATCACAGTATCTCCAGGTGAATTGCTCTTACTGCCACGACAATGTTATAATAATATGAACTCCCCGTGTCACAAATATTCAAATTATTTTGACTAATTTAATTCAATCGACAATTGTTAACCCAACAAAGAACAAGAAATAAAAGCTAACTTTCATGTTTTAGGTGCTCTTCTTTTCACGAGTTCTGATCCTGTTCACAGTCCATTACTTCACGCTGATGAACAGCAATGGAAAAGAACCCACTAATCCTTCCGACTGCTGGCTCGGAGAGAGCGGCCTCAAACCCCTCTGATCTCTGTGTTGGGTAACTCACTGCTCCGTCTGCAGGTCCGCTTCACTCCTTCACTCCTGCTTCTGTTCAGTTGTGTGAAGTCAGTTGGTGAAGTCCGCTTCCTCCACTGCTGTTTGCACAGACCTGGGACCACACCAGACCAGACTTCTGAGGCACTGCTGAGACATGAACAACAACGCCAAGGTAGCCTCTTTTTTTTCAATTGCACTTATATCTGTCTAAAATCTGTCTGATTGAGTGATTTAATTATTTCATTATTATTTCATGAAAATGTTTTATTGGGTTGCGAAGATGCTCCGGGTGATGATGATCAACCTTCTCATCCAGTGACCTTTTGAAAGTTTTTGTATTGCACTTCAGCAAGCTGTCATAGTTTGTTTCTTTTACCCCGTTAAACTAGCTGCGGGGTTATGTAAACAGCGTGGGATCCGGTCAGAGCAGAACCCATATCAGAGCGGCTTACAGGCTGAGGAAATATTGCGGTGTTACGCAACACGCTTCACCCTTGGTGCCTCGTTAGCGCACAGTAAGCCGTCGGGGTGGGGGGTGGAGGGGGTGAGGATGCGGTGTTTGTGTATAGTGTATATGTCAGCTAAAGAAAGACATTAGTGCTCCGCGTAACATCACAAAGGGCTGATTTCCAGAACTGTGGCGGGTACAAAAACTGAAAGATCGGCTAATTTCCAAGAGCGTTTGCTGACAGGCTAAAGATTTATTGCACTGATTTGTCAGAATATGGGTCAAAAAAATATAGTTGCCTGCTTCCAACAATGCAAGGAGGCCCCTAAAATGACTGAACTATCCCTGAATCCAAGTGTGAATGGACTTCTTCTTAGGCACAGAGTGAGGCCTCACATTTGGAGGCAGGGCCAAACTGATTTCTGATCAGCTGCTATATGTATATGTATATGTATATATATATATGTATACGTGTATCTATGTGTGTGTGTGTATATATATATATTTATATATATATAGTCACTTGAAGTTGTTCTCCTGATGTTGCCTCCAAAAAGCATTGCCGAAAACAGCACAAACCAACCGGGGTTCCACAATTAGGTTCCTGGAAGTTCTGACGAGGCTCTTCGTCCCTGGCAGGACGAGGAGCTGCTGCAGCAGATTGAAAGGGAGGTGCGGATGCAGGAGGGGGCCGGCAAGCTGCTGGCGGCCTCCACCAGGAGAGAGCAGGCCCTGGAGGCCTCCAAGAGCCTGCTCACCTGCAATGCCCGCATCCTGGCCCTGCTCAGCCAGCTGCAGAGGATGAAGAAAGCCCAGGTCCTGCAGAGAGTGGGACACAGGTGGGAGTCTGTGTGTGTGTGTGTGTGTGTGTGTGTGTGTGTGTGTGTGTTTGTGTAGAAAGAAGAGGGCGGGGGGGTCTATTGCATCTGCAGGAATAATTTATGAAGGATTGTACTGCAGTTAAACTCTTTATTGTCTCCAGTCAGCCACTAGAGGCCACTATATAGCCAAACCTCTTCCGCCTGGAAGGCGTTTTGTTTGAATTGTGCTTGTTAACAACATATTGCGCTAATTTTACCCCATGCGTAAAGTGGCGCACACAGTGAAGATATAATGTGTGTTCCAGTGACCCTCAGTAGAGAGCAGGATTGAATCTGGAGAGAGACTTCCAAACAGAACTCATCAAGCTCATTTTTCTCTGGGTCTACAGTATTTTTGTGCTATGTGTCGATGATTCTTTCTTTCCTTGCTGATTGCAGTTATTCAACTCCGACATTTCAGTGATATATTGTCAATGAAAATGTAAATGGCATAATGAAAGAGACTGTTAGAGTACAAGTTATTATTGAACATTTAATTTAATATCCTCCTGATGCTTGTGTTTGTGATTATTATCATTATTATTATTGTTATTGTTATTATTATTATTATTATTGTAATTATTATTATTGTTTTGGGGCATTGGTAAAATGAACAGAGAACAACACTCAATAAGCACTGAGAGATTGAGCAGCTTCATGTTTGGAGGTCAGAGATCAGCCGTGGCTCCTCTTGCCCTCCTGCTGGTGGCGCCACTGCACCACATCACATGCTTAAATGGTCAGGCTGTTTCTTTGTACCCGCAGGCCACCTGAAGCCAAACCGCTAAGTTTGGGGAAAGTCTCCGTTTCCGGTGAGCGTCCACCGGCGCCGTCGCCGAAACAAATCTGTCTTAACCCGCCAAGTCCCATCAGTAACTTTGTGTCATTTCCCACCGCGCAGACCTGCGAATCCCACTCATGTGGAAGGACTCGGAGTACTTCAAAAACAAAGGAGGTGCGTGTTTGTGGCGGTTGCGCAACCCTAGAAATGGGGATTATTGAGGATATACAATTTAGAATCCGACAATGTGAATGATGAATTGTTCACCGCTAAGCCCGGGCTCAGCCGCTGGCAGAGTTCAGCGGCTGTACGAAGTGATAAGTGATGCTGAGGCGGCTGTTGCTCCTGGCAGAGCTGCACCGCTGCGCCGTCTTCTGCATGCTCCAGTGCGGCACCGAGGTCCGAGCGACCGACCTGGTGACGGTGGACCGGACGCTGACTGACATCTGCTTTGAAGAGCCGCTGCTATTGTGAGATCTTTTTTGGCATTTGTCTCCCTTCATTTTTTCCCCCCCATATTTTTAACAAGTACAATGTCCTCTTGTGCAGCAACAAAGCCGGCCCGGGGTTCCAGCTCCGCCTGGAGATCTACAGCACTCGCCTGCTGGAGGATTTGGCCCTGGGGCCTGCTGGGCCGCGCAGGGCCCGGCGCCTTCAGGGCTCCCTGGGATGCTCCTCGGGGAAAAAGATCCGAGCGGCGTTCGAGTCGGCGACGATGTTCAGGTCCAAGTCCAGCGGAGAGGTGGGCGAACCTGGAACCGCTGCAGCGGTGGCGACAGTGTGAGCAACGCCGACGCTTCTCCCAGGGAAACACAAACGAGTAACGACTAGAAGTAAGACAAAAATCTGACTGTTCTTTGTATTTCTTTCTGTCCTCAGGGGGCCCAAATTCAGCCTCTTGGCTCACACGACGCTGAGGCTCGAAGACGTCCAGGAAGGTTTCAAGACACATGACTTGTCCCTCGCTGCCGCAGGTGAGTCACTTTCTTCCTCTTTCCATCTTCTCCTGGTCCCCTTTATCTTCTCATTCTCATGCATCTCCATCCCCCCCGAAGAGGACGACCCCTTCTGGCTGCCGCTGTACGGCAGTGTGTGCTGCCGCCTGGTCGCTCAGCCTCTCTGCATGATCCAGCCAATCATCAGCGGGCAGTTCAAGGTCCAGGTACTTCGAGACGTCGTCCGTCGTTTTTTTTTATACCCCTAAATCATCCACAACACGATCCATTAATGTCCTCCTGCCGCCATTTAGCTGGGGAAGGACCTTAATTGCTGGCAGAATGTCCACGGCGTCCTCCGGGGGCAGAATCTCTTCTGCTTCCACAGTCAAGCGGAGCAGGAGTCTGAGGACGAGCCGCTGCTGATAATCCCCATCAAGAAGGTTCGTTCCAGACGTGCGATGTTCCGGAAAAAAAAAGTTGATACCATGTGGAAAAGCTGCAAAACACTTAAAAGCCCCCACATCACAGCAGTACACAGAGCTTCAGTTTGCATTGGGGAGACCTTGTATGATTAATTTCGCCCCTGCGATCCAATAATAATCGTAAAATCTATAAATAAATGAATAAAAAAACCCATCTGTTAACAGCCTTCCACATCATTTAGAAGGTGAGATGGGGATGGATGGAACCAGTGGCTTTAGTCATTTACCCTAGAGAGAGAGCGATATCAGGGCTCTTTGTGACATCACAGAATGACAAATTTTCCTCACTTACCCCTCTCTGAACAGCAGGGCAAGCCTGAGGTGTCGGGGGTTGGACAAGTGACACTTTGCAGAATCTTCACTCATACCCATTGCCATGAACATTTTAAACACGCAGCTTGATTTATTGTTATTATTTATTGTCTATTTGTTCTTTTATACAGTAATTAGTGTTTAAATGTTGTACTTGAGTATTTTTTTTTCACATAAATAGATTCTCTGGGTATATGTGGGCCACGTAAAAGGCTATTTTCTGTTACAACAGATACATTTCTGTCTTGAATTGTGATTCTGAATATGGCCCCTTTCAGCTGCAGAACAAAAAAACCCAACAAGCTGCAAATCAGGTTTTTCTTTTTTTTTTTGCAGCATAATTAGAATCAGTGAATCATGCTTGATGAGGTATGAGTAATATTTTGCTCCTTCACTGCTCGCCGCTAAAATCGAACTGTTCCGTTTCATTCAATTTGAGAAATAGTGTAATTTATCTCTCCATCCTCTTGTCGTCATTTACCTGAATGTGTGCCTGAGTGCAAAAAAACATTTGACACACACACAAACAACAGAATTTAATACATGCAAAAATTATGTGTGCCCCGTGTGAGGTGTTTGTCTGTTGCCGACAGTGATTTCTGCTGCAAACTTTTTTGAAGAAAGGAAATAATGAATCACCCCCTCCTCCCCACTTCCCACCCTCCACTCATTTGTTGTATTTTTAGAAGAATATTATTTGTCAACAGCAGCCCGGCGCTGAACTCCGGCTGAACCCCTGTCGCAGGCTGTTGGATTATTTTGTCAACACGCTTGTCAGCTATTCACGTCCCCGCCGCGTCCACGCTGCCGAATCTTTGGTTTTAGAGGAGGAAAGAGGGAAATAAGTGATCGTCTGCGTGTGCATGTGTGTGTCTTTCACTCAGGACACCCGCGTCAGCGTGTCGGGCAGCGAGTGCCGCAGCGTGCGCATCAGCATGCGGCGTCAGGACGAGGACTGCACCTTCACGCTTGGCGCTAACACCAGCGGGGACGCGCGGCGCTGGAGCGAGGCCCTCTGGGAGCACATCTTGCACATGAGTGAGGCCACTGGAAACTGAAATAAGTGCCCGAACAGCTGGTACAGCAGCAGTAGGTGTGAGCGTCGCAATTAATCTGGCAGCTTCCTCATCACCGCGCTCAGGTGTGGTCGCCTTGCCCCACGTTCCATAAATACTCCACCAGCCTGATTTTTCTGTTCTCCCCCCCCCCCCCCTTTCTTCTCCCGACTGCTTTATTTTGTCTAATGCAGTGTGATTATTGTTTCAAAATGATAAAATTACACATAATATTTGTAATATTACTAAATATAATCAAAGAAAAAGCTCCCGCACGCTGTCCAAACGCTCTTATTTTTAAATAATTAAGCAACGTTTTGGTCAACAAATCTTCGTCATACATACGGCGCCTTTCCTGTTCCTTTGGGAGTTCTGAGATTCCTTTAATATTTTGGAATATTACTAAACATAAAATATTTAAGGCTGCGTTCAGGCAAATTGGTCTCACGGGCTTTGTTCCCGTTGTAGGCAAAAATGACACAAATCTGACCTGAATTGTCCAAATTTTGTCCAAATTGAAGATTTTCATTCATTTATTCATTAATTTTTTCAAACATGCGATCACAATCCTGATGCATATCTGATATTTGCATGCCTGAGGTGAAATCTTATCTCTTGCACAATTCAGTCGCCTCCGATTGCACAACGACTTCACACGCGCTGACATGAAAGGCATTAAATTCCATCAACCCAAGGTACAACTGTGTGTGCCGCTCGCTGAATCTCATGTCGGCTGCTTTTAAATTATAAAGTGAGAAGAACGCAAATGTGATCAGAATTGAGCTGCTGGTTGAGTGTCGTGTCTTATTACCTCGTGTCATGAGACTTTTCCGCGGTGGATTCCAGCACAGGCATTTTCCAGCCGTGCCAAAATCCAGTCCAACCTCTCAAAAAAAACAGGCAAACACTCTCCTCATTGTGTCTTCACTGAAACCAGTGTCACTACACATACAAATTAGACGGGTGGCTTTTTTTGCCTTGTTTATCGCGGTTATGCCTCATACCTCGTCAGTCACCATTTTTCTTTCCTCGAACCCAAAGACTAAACTAGTCACCTGAAAATGCAGCTGATGGAAACAATCGGAAAATTTTCAACGCAGCAACGCGTTCCAAAATAAAATGGAATTTGCTTGCGTATATATTATAATATATTATATGGAAAAGCTAATGGTAATGGAGGAAAAGGAACATCTGCGACAGCTCAGTGACAGCGAGTATAGTGGAAGTAAACAGACAATCAAGAAAACAAACTCGGCCGCATTCTGAACATCCAACGTCGATCGTGCTTCCTGGAATCACGCAGGAGCAGGAAAGACATATTTTAAGAAAAGAAAAAAACCCTCCAATCCAGATCCATCTTCCTTCAGTGGAAACAGTTAAGCAATTCTGGTTTCTCAACGTTATCAAAAACACTGCCATGTTTTTTTGTTTTGTTTTCAATTATACAGTATGTAATGGAGACCTCTAGTTTCTGAGTCAAATCAACTCAAACTTTAATTATTCATAGAGTACTACAGCCACAGCTGGAAAAAAGTGGCTGTATGTAAAAGAAAACAATAAAAAAAAAAACAACAACTGCCAATTTACAACTTCTCAAAACTCATAAATTGTTCCCTTAGCCTGTAACTTTTTAAAAGAGTTGTATGACTTGATATACCTGAGTTAAGTGAGTATTTAAGTCCCAGTAAAGTGGCATTCCCTCGTGACTCTGGGCGTTGCACTGGGAATATTTGTCACATCGAAACCCGAGTGCAATTACACAAATCTCCATATCTGTAATTATCTTCACTTCGATTGGAACCTAATGAAAGACTAGCTGGGCTGACGCGCTTCCAAGTATTTCGCTGCAGTGGGACACTTGATCTGTGCACCTGAAGATTCCGCGGCCGAGGCCAACGGGACGATTGGTGTCGCACAACGTTGCCTCTGTCGCCTCCAACTTGCGAGGAATGAGCCAGAATTGCGAGTGTGTGTGTGTGTGTGGCATGCCTTGGCGCTTCCCCCCCTCCGTTGTGTCAGTCCAGTTTAGCTGGAGCGCTAAAACCTGTGCAGTTTGTCTTGCAGCAGCTTCATTTTTCACGTGTGGAGGGAGGAAAAAAAAAATCTCACATTCTGTTCAACTGACTGCAAGATAAATACTGGTGACCGATGGTGTTTTCCCACTCTTCTGTCCATAAATCTTTTTTTTTTTTTTTTATCCCGGCACCTATTACGTACCTCCATTTGTTCATCTCACCTCCTCCTGCTTTTGTGTTGGTATTTGCAAGTGATTTTACTTCAATTCTCTCTTTTTTTCTCGACGCTCTTCTATCACGTTAGACAGCTAACGAAAAGCACAGAATGTCTTTCTTTTTTCTTTTTTTTTTTACGGCTCTTAAACAAAGAAGCAGCCGCGGACTCAAAGTGAGTAATTGTCGTAGATCTCCGTAAACGATGTCCCTCAACTTCAACTTTATTTATTTGTATGGCACTTTTCATACCGAAAGCAGCTCAAAGGGCCTCACAACGAAGAAAGAAAACACGAACAACAAAGAGAAAGAAAAGACAATTAAAACAAAACCCGAACCTCCCACACCCAACCACAAATACAGAGACACACAAACACCTTGCTGGGTAAATCTCAGTACTGTGAATAAATTACATCAAAATCTGAACATCCACTGCGATTTTTAGTGTGTTAGTCCCTCTTTTTCTAAACAGGATGGCAACTCTGACAGAAGCTGCGGGTATCAATTTAATGAAATTGTCACACCTTTAAGTATAAAAATAGATCTAAAAATAAAATTGAAAGGAACAAGATATCTTATATGTAACAAAAAAACAAAACAAACAGAGAAAGAAACCGACCTAAATGAGGCAAATGTCACCTGAAATCACACCTGAATTTACACCATTGTTTACTTTTAGTTCTTAAAGAAACTGATGTGCACCGCTAGTTTTTTGTTTCACCTGTCTGAATTTCCAAATACCGTCATCCTGATAGTGCTGCCTTTTGTGTAATTCTCGGCCCAGTTGTCAGCAAAACTCTGTGTGCCTCTGCGGTGGGAGAGTCTCTCTTGTGAGGCTGCGGGATTTTTTTTTTTTAAATTTGTTTGAATTTTTATTTTCTTCACCTGCATGTGGTGAAGCTGACTTCCTGTCGCTCAAAGCGAGCCTCCCAACGGGGGGGGATTTAAGTGACTGTGAATGCGGCGAACACGGTTGTTGGTGCCAGGCGGGCTGCTGGTCTTAGTGTTCCACACGCTGCTGCTGGTCCGCTGGGATTTTCACCGCGTCGCAACCGTTCCCGGTGGTTTACAGTTTTCCGAAAATGAGAGAGAAAAAAAAAAGAGCCCGGTGAGCAGAGCGTGGAGATCAAACATCGAAAGCATGTATCGCAGCCGGCCACTAGGTGCAGAGCAGAGTTTTCATCCCAACTGTCTTTGGGAGAAGTCGGCAGTTTATAGCAGTGCTACACAGACAGACCAGCATCACCTACGAACAATTTAGATTTTCTTGCGGCACCACAGTGGAATGACGATTCCAGACACTCGTATATCTCCGTGCCTTGATGTAGACTAAATACTTCTGACGTCACATACCAGGGAGTTAAAGGGTGTGGGTAATTTACGGTAGTTAAGCTCGCCACTAACTGCACGGCATTTCCTCAAGTGTCTTTGTGATTTGTGCCCATTGCTGTCCTCATTGCGATGCAACAATAACGTGTCTGTCGAAAGTTATGAGGAAGTGATGGCGCCCTGACAGAATCCCCAATTAAGACCAACGGCGTGAAGCGGAGGTGAAAATATTGCAAAGGGTTTTCGTTAAGGCGTGCGCCGCGCCCATCAATCACGTTTGATTAGGCGGACGGCAGCCACAACAAACATGTTTTTTCGTTCCTGCCTGAAATTAACCCCAGCAGCTAGGTCCCTGTAAGACACAGGCCGTGTGTCAGTCGCAGTCATTTTTAATGCACATTTTGCCATGCACCGTTGACAAAGGACATCAAATCTGGAGAAAGAACCCCCAAAAATGTGTTTGTATTAAAGCTCATGCTTGAATTTCTTTTTCTAATTAGCGTATTCGCGCCGCCACCCGCAACATCTACAGATAGGAAGTGACGTCACGGCGCCCTTCCATCTTTTACTCCACGTGCATCAGCCACCATCACTGCGTGGGGGGGAAAAAAACAGACCGAGACGAAATGAAGACCCTCTTGGATGTCAGTGAACGCAGCATCGTGCAGGAACGTGAGCCCTGCGCAAATGTGATGCGGCACATTCTGTCCTGACAGCTCCGGCACGCAACGTCCCCACCCAACAACCACCACACCACCAAAAAAAAAAAAGTCATTATTTCAGTGTTTCAGATTTCGCAGTGGGAAAAAAATCTCAGTAGAAAAGAATTCTGGGACTCCGTCAGCTTGCCGCAGTACAGGTCTAAGACACTCCAAGAAAGAAAAGTTGCTAAATGGTTGAACACTCATTTGTACTCTTGTTGTTTCAGGCCAGTGGAAGCAGTGCAGTGATCGCCTGATGAAGATTGAGATGCTGAACGCTGCCAAGCGTGACACCTTGAAGCGAGGATCACTTTTTCACGAAATAGGTAGCGTAACACAACCCACCCAGAAGCCACCTGGGACTCTTTTTTTATGCTTTCGTGCTTCCACTGCACACACAAGCACCTCATTTTTTTTTTTTAAACGAACAAAAAAACCTCAACAACTTTACTTTGTTTTTACTGATCAGATCTGATCAAACTTGAATATAACAATACAAAATTGACATCATTTTAAATGCAATCATCTTGAAAATTACTAGCTAATTAAAAGCAAGTCTAACTCAATGGAATTGAACAGCTTAGGTGTTGAACATCATAAGTTTATTATTGGACCGATTTCATAAGTGTTCAATATGTGCACCGGCCAGTTGGTGACGTTTTTCCAAAGGTTAAAAAAGGCTACAAAAGAAAATCAGAGAAGAAAGCGATTTAAAGTACAGCTCACATCCTTGATGCATCATACCCATAATTTAACTTAAACCTGTAATGTTAAACCAGTGAGGAGAGGCGGCGCCAGCACCTTAAGTAACCCTAACACATGCAGACTAATTATACATTGTGCACAGCCAGGAATAATTAGAAGTGATTCTTTGTAATTCTACAGCCAACTTCAAAAAAATCCAGAAAGCAGCAGACAAAGCAGCGGGTGAATTATTAGCAGGGTGATGGGAAATTCTTACTTATGTTGATGTGAAAGAAAAAAACTAAAGCTGAAAAATCTGTAAAGTTCAGCTAAGGTTAGGCAAAAGAAACAGCAGTTGGCTCAGGCCAAGCTACCAGCAGCACTGCTGCATTGTGGGAGAAAATGCTATCTTTTGCATCTTTGCGATGACCTCTGCAAGGTCAGTGCCACACATGCAGATTGTGGAAGCTAGCCAAACATGCGGAATGCTCCTTTGACAGACTGGAGGGAAAAAAGAAATAGAAAATTCAAATACAAGGTATGCCAGCTCTGCAGAGCCTACAGAGAGGAATTCTTAATGTAGCTATGACAACTCAAAAGAAATGGTTGAATTGACTAGAAATGAATTCACTGTCGGTTTGAAAAACAAAGCAAAACAAAAAAAAATGTATTTTAAGAAAGGGATTTAACTGTGAGACAAAGGTTTCATTTTCTTTTTTTTTTTTTTTACAAGAAGCTCGTAATTTAACCTCGGAAGCAGGAAGTTTGAAATCAAATATATTCATTCCTGGATTCTGATTTTCCATCCTCTTCAACACTCTCTCTCCCTCCGGCCATGGACGTGAGACGATACGCTCATAAGGGAATACCTTCAATGCAAATGTTTTATCTCAGCGTGCAGAGAGCTGGACTGACGCCTGGGCTGAAACCGGACTTACCGGTTTGGGTAAATAGCGAGATGTGAAAGAGATAAGTAATGCCATCCGTCAACGTTCTGGGAACAAGAGGCCAGACTGGGCCGGCATGAATGGGCGCATTATTCCCAACACCCGCTGACAAAGGCGTCAGTCACGCTTGACCTTGAAATATGGAGTGAAAAAATGGCGGCGACCAGGCGAAACTGAGCGATTGGAGGGAGTGCCTCTCTAAACCACGTCATGCTTTTGCGACTTTTTTGAAGGGGGGGTGTTGCCTCAACAAAAAAAAAAACAATCGAACCCTGACATGAAAGAATGCAAATTGAAAAAGCCTTTTCAAATGTATTCAATCGGCAAATCGGCGGCCGAATGTCGGTACGTGCTCGCTGTCACTGGGCATGTTTGGCTTTAATGGCGTGTTTATATGAAGGGTGAGTCCAACATCAGCACACAATGTGAAGTAAATGACACAGTTGCTCACGATTTCTGTTGCTTTATTTTCGACCACATCCGTCATGTGCTTATTGGTTGCGTCAGCCACACTTTATAAAGTATGTAAACACGTAATAAATAGCATAATAGAAACTGCTGGGAGTGCGTACGAGTTGCGACTCCTTTTCACACTGTATTGACAATCCGCGCTAATTTTAATCTACTTTGCTTTGTGTGTGTGTGTGTGTTTTTTTTCTTTTTTTTTTAATAGTAACCCCGAACCGTCTGAGCGAGGACCTCCACTTTTCTGATTTATCTGTTGAGGTCCGGGCTTTGCTCTCCTCCTACTACAAAGAGAGGTATGTTGTCGGGCTTTTCAGGGGGGAAAAGTTTACCTGAAGTTTAAATGTCACCCGCTAGTGAATCACATTTTCTGACTCAACGGAACATGCATCAATGCTGTAGCGAATAGGAAGATGGCAACAGAAATGATGGTTAGTTGGCGCAACATTTGTTTTGTTGATCAACAGTGACGGCATTGTGAGGCGGGGCGTGGTGACGCTAAATCGGACACGCCACTGACTGGCAGACGTGAACAATGCTCACCTGTCACAAACACCGCTGAGTGAGTGGAGAGGCTAATTCCTCTCCATATACTTGAGATAAGCGCGAGTGCGATTCAACGCACTTTTTTTCTATCGACACGGACGGGGACGGGTCAGTGGAGGCGGCTGCGAGAAATAAACGCCTCCGTGTGTTTCTTGTGGTTTAGCGCCGAGTCCCAGGAGATGCACAGTGCTGAGACTTGACTAATTAGTCAGGAGCAGGTGTGTGTGTGTGTGTGTGTGTGTGTGTGGTGGAGGTAAGGGACTTTCAAAATAAAGGTCCATCTTCAGTAGCCGACCTACAAACGTAGAAAAGAATAACTTAAAAATGCATTTTTCTTTTTTAAATAAAAGAACGAAACAATTGCGATAATTCACCAGCACAATTTGAAAAGTATTTGCATACCATGAGCAATGAAAATGATAACATAATAGATAGCAAAGCGGAAGCAACCAACGTGTTATCAACAATTTGTGTCTCCGTCCTGCCATTCGCAAGAAATGACAATAGCTTGTCCTTTTCTCCTTTGGCACACACCACCTCTCCCAAGGTGTGTGCACATGTAAACAGCAGTGACCGGGGTGTTTCTGGTGATGGGTGTCGATACCTCAGTGATACCTGACAACACGCCAGCAGCTACCGGCAGGTGTTTGTTCCACTTCTTCACACCAAACATGTGGAAGAACAAAATAAATTCACGCCACTTTCGGCCTGCTGCCGAAACTAAGCGGGCGGGCTGGAAACAGAGGGCTAAATATTCTGTTACCCAGAGACTTTTTTTGCATTGGGAAACAGAAATGGCAAGTTAGTTTGAAGAGAGGGCAAACAGCTCTCACTCCTCGACAGTTATTCTGCAAAGAGTGGGGACAAAAACAGCGATGCAGGCAGTGATAGTGTCCAGAGTTGGAGTTGGGTCACTCCCTACAAATGAATGCGATGTAAAAAGCCTGCGGTTTGAACGTATGAACAGGCAATAACTGGCTTTCAACTCGTCACTGGCTTGTTATTGAGGCGAACCACTTGCCCGATTAGTATAGGAAGCTTAATTAACGAATGCCCGGAGTCCGTACTGGAATGAGTGACGCCGGTTCTCAAATCACCCGGCGTGGATGTACAGGACGTTCTGCATGCGGATTCCCACGCGACGTTTGCCTGACTCACGCAAACAATGGTCCTCACAAACACACACAAAGCCTTTGACACTGAAAACTGATCACGACTGACTTTTCTTGACGCCCCCTTTCCTCCCATCCACTGGCAGTCCTCGACTTCTGAGAATGGCAAACACAGTGAATGTTTCACATATAAAGTCGGCCCGTGGCTGTCAAGTGCAACATGCATTGTTTGGGGACCTCAGGCCGTGTGTACAGAGAGAGGCCATTTATTGGTCAAATGTTCTGTTGTGGAGATGGATTTACACAAGGCTAGGATGAAGCGAAGCGGGTCCGACCGCCACAATGCTAGCTTTGTGCCATGAGAGAAGTTTCTTACTGCGGGCGTTTTCTATTTTCGGCGCGATGAATCAGTCCATTGTCTGCTCGCAAACGCCGTTCATGCGCTGGTGGAGGTGTGGCAGGCGCCAATTAAACATTTCGGTAATCCTGTATTTATTTATTTTTTTGTTTCCGACTGCTTCGAATGTTATCCATTGAAGTGGGATTATGATCTGCATTGCAGAAAATCAAAGAACAGGCTATCCCCAGTCCACGCGTTGCAGAAATAGTCGCCTTGGCCTGTCACACACCGAAGTCGCGCTCGACAGCTTCTGCTTGGGCGTTATTCCCTGCAGACATTCAGACATGAAAGAAATCTAATTAAAATATCAAAATTCAATGAGAAGAAGGAACAAACAGAACTCATGATCATGACGTTCGTGGCGATTTAATTGACAGGTGTGCATATGGGAAAAAAGAAATAACCCCATTCCAATCACTTCCAGACAGATAATTGGCAAGGTCAAGGTGTGGTTTTAAAAGAGATCTACACGACACAACAATGTTTTGCCTGTCAAAGATTATTGATGCAAATTATTTTTGGTTGTGTGTGTCGCGTGTACAAGTTTTATCCTTCAGCATCTGGGGGGAAAAAAACAACAACAACACATTATCTAATGTGCACAATTCCCCAAACCAGTTTTTTTCTCATAATTTTGTCTTCAGCCTGTCAGCAAACTCCCCAGAAAATAAAAAGGTCTTCCTCGTTCTTTACTTTTTGGGATGTAAACAGAGGGCTAAATGTGCCGCTTACTGGAGGCTATAGAGCAGGGGTGCACACACTTTTTCAGAATGCAAGCTACTTGTAAAATGGTCAAGTCAAAATCCACCCTCTATAAAATTGCAAAACGTTTGTTGATTCATAAATACATTGACAACTCTTCATATACAATATACGTTGGTGTACCTTGCATGACTGCATTATCCCACACTGCACGATACAACTGTCATTTTTTTTTGTCATTGCACACTTCAATATGATCATCAGTCATGGTTGAACGGTACTTGGACTTAATGATCTTCCTGTGGGAAATGGCTGACTCTCATAAATAAGCAGAGCCGTAATGTAATGCAGTCATGTTTGGGGTACCTTTGCTCTGTGAGTAAGTTCCAGAACGGTCCATTAGCTTTTGGACCTTAGCTCAATGGCCTCACTGTGCCGTGCAACTGGAGTTCTTGATAGCTGGAGAGCTTTGATTGAAGATAGTATTTCTGCTTTGTATTTAAAGTCTGGGAACAACGAGTCAGCTGCCTCAAAAGATGCCTATTTTACCATATCTCCATTTCAGCGTGGTGTTGCCAACTTTCACTCAGAAAAATAAAGAAAACGCCCGGGGCCACGACAATCACAGGCCAGTGGCTCGCCAGCAGTGGTAAATCTTAACTTAAAATAGGGTTTCAAAAAAAGTATATGGTTCACATAGTTTGAACTGCTTCGTTACCAAAAGACATTAGAAATCAGCTGAATGTTTCAATTGTATTGAAATCGTTGACTCGGATGTGTGCAGGATGGATGGCTTTTTGCAAAGGAATTAAATAAATAAAGCTGAAAAGAACAAGGGATTCTGATTCATAGCCTACTCTCGGCAAGCTACGCAGCCAGTACGCAGTTGTTGCTGTGAATGGGTTGCGCAATGGCTTTGCCTGCAGCTACGTGGATTACGGTTTTGAACGCAAACCATGCCAACGAACGTCAGTTTGCATGGAATTGCAATTGAGTGACTCATGCGGAACAAAGCTTTTGTGGCTGCCCTCGCTTTTGAAGGACAAACAGGGATTTTTAGTCCCTTCACCTTTCTCTTTCGCAGCTCGCTTTTCGAGGGTAACTCAATGTCGTAGTTTTGAAAATGGCGCTAAACAGTTCAATTTTTCGGTACGGCGACAGATGATTCGGAAGAGACACCGTGAATAAAAAGTCCACCTCCCACTCTGCATGGAAGTGGTTTTGAATTTTTGAGTGGTCCTTTTTGAAGTTTCAAAGAAATAAGTTGGAGGCTAACTCACTAGCGTGCTAGATTTTGCAGCACTTAGCGCCGTTGTATGCAGCGTTCGTTGTATGTACCATTCACCTTCATAGTGAAGGTGAATGATAGACTTACTTCTCTCTCTTAATGCCATGCAATCGACCGGTAGATCGTGGTAGATTTGCCCTCCTGCTATAGAGGTTGTTGCATATTTAATCATGTACTGTGCTCGTGGATTCGTGTGTGCGTGCTTGCAGCAACCAGACAACCACAATTTTCCTTGTCACTCTGTTTTTATTTGTTTTGCAGCTATTGATTGGCCTGCATTGGACAAGTGAGCCCCCTTGCTTGGCCGTGGGAACAAACATCGACATCCCAACCGGTGCCACTGTGGACAAAGTGCACCCTCTCTAACAGCTTGCGCATTTGACGTTTAGCAGTCAACATTTCTCGCAGCCTCATGGAGTTAATTGGACTGACTTGTGACGCAACAAATTGTTTTAATCGACGCCTGTAATTGTAGGTTTTAAACACAGTAGGCAAAAAAAAAAAGTACAAAAGCTAATGCTTGACAATCATGCCTGACTAATTGTACATGTAATCAACAAGCCTGCAGCCAAGTCGGCAGAATAAAGCCAGTCTGATTTATTTTGAAATTATTTTGTATTATTTTGTTTCAGTTTTCAAAAAAAAGACATACAAAAAGATTCTTATGATACAAACATGCAAGGTGACAATTATTGGATGTAAACAGATGTGAACAAAACATGTATGTATATATGTATATCTATATATATATATATATATATATGAGAAAGACGAAGAAAAAAAAAATAAAAATACAGATGAAAACTATAAATATCTAGCAGTAAAAAACAAATTTAGTGATAGTTTTCCATTGTCTGTGCCATGCCTCTGTGGTGGCTGCATGCCAACAATTTCCTGGAAGAATGCTGTTTTGTTTTGTTATTAAAGAACATTGCAATTTAATTCCTCCATTGAATTCTTTCAACAGAGAAAAGACACTTTATTTGTAATAGGATGTGATACCAGAAAATTATTGCAGTGCAGCGTGCAAATGATATAAACAAAGGCAACACAGTAGAAATACTGTTGCTGAACAGGTTAAAACTTTGTTCTTGTTCTGAAATAATAGAACGACGACGACAGAAGGCAAATATTATTAGTTATTTTGTCAGCTGTGTTTTTTTTTTTTTTTTTTTTTTTTAAATAAATCAACATCAGTGGGATTGATGGGCCAAGACAAAGTTCGTCGTCCTCAGCAGGGTCCGTCCTCAAGACGAGCTGGAGATGATTTTCTTTAACTTCCTCACCTCGTCGCTGGTGAGCTGCAGCAGTGGGGAGGAGCCAGAGGAGTTCAGGAAGAGCACAGCAGGGGGCGACGTCTCTGCGCGCTCCTTCCCCCGGGACGCGTCCTCGCCGTAGGACCTGCAGGCCTCTCGGCTCTGCTGGACCCTCGGGGGATCCGAGCTGGACGTCCTTTGCTCACGCGCGTCCCAGCCGTCTGGGAATTTGGCGCCGCCGTGCGGCCGAGGGTGCCGGTCTATCGGGTGCTTCCCTGCCGAACTGGAAGGGCCGTGCGGGATCCCCAGCAAAGGCGGAGAGTTGTAGCTGCCGAAGAGATTGTGGCCGGTCAGGTGGGGGCGGAGATGATGACCGCTGGGCGGTCTCCTCGTGGAGAAATCCTCGGGCGTCGGGGGGTTCACACGGAATGTCAAATTTTGGGGTGCCTCCGAGTCCGAGCGCCCCCCCTGCGCGGCGTGCTGCTCCCTCTCGTGGTCGGGGGGCCGCCGCTGCTCCGGGAACTTGCAGAGCCGGAGCCACTTCTGGAAAACCGACAGCGGTATCTCGATCTCCATCTCCCCTTTCTGGTTCTCTCGCGGGAGGCCGGCGGTCAGCAGCGGATTGAATCCGTGGCCTCTCGCCTCGGGACCCTCGGCCCTTCTCTCCCTTGGCTGTGGCGGAGGATCTGAGGTTTTCGGGGAGCTCTGCCTCTCGCCCGACTGGGGGCTGCATGTCGACTGGCGCGTCGGGCTGCTCGCAGCTTCGCCGTCGGCCTCGGCTTGCGCCTCGCTCCGCTCACTCCTCGCCACCTTGGGGACGCGAGGGGTGTACAGCGGCGAGGGCTTGTTCAGGAACTTCGGGTTCTTGACGGACGGCGGCGGGGCGAAGGAGTAGGCAGAGCCCCTGGGCGCCTCCCGCTTGGGGGCCCTGACGCTGAGGTTGAGGGGCTCGCTCAGCCCCGACGTGCTCCTGTAGCGCTCGGCCAGGAAGCGCAGGTGCTCCAGCGGCTCCTTGGTCACCTCCACGGGGCTGCGGGCGTACGGCTCGAAGGGGAACTTGGGCTGCAGGGCCGCCGGCGTCAGCGGAGGCAACACCGGGGGCTGGTATAAAAGAGGAGGCGGGCCAGTGTGGGTCTGGTGGTAGAAGTGAGGCATGGGGAAGGGCTGATGGAAGGCACTCCTGTGTTGGTTTGATTGTAGGGGGGGAACATTCTGCTGGAAAGAAAAACTGGTTTTTATTTCCTGCGGTTTAGTCAGATGTGGAAGGCATACTGTGTGTGTGCGCGCGTGCGTGTGTGTGGCACGGTACATTTACTGCACACTGGCAACAACAAGCGAGAAAGCTGAACTGGCTGAGCGAGACCAACCAGATGCTGGGGGGTGGGGGGGGCAAGATGTGAACGTTGCCCTGAGTTTTGTTCAGCGCAGTTTCAAGGCTCCATTGACGGTGAGCTTGCACCGTTTGGATGCCAGCCAGACTTTAAAATGAAGACGTCAATCAGGATATGTCTTGGAATTAGCCTTGGACTTCGGGCCAATTCCAATTCCTCCCTTAACTCCTCAACCTCAACCCTCGCCCTGAACCCTCAATCTTTGGCCCTCAATCTTGACCCTCAAAAATAAGTCTAAGGGCTTAGAAATGGGACACCCCTTAAGTGCAGTTACGTCTTCAGACTGTGGGGGGCGGCCTTACGCCAAAGCTACGTCCAGTCTGTCAAGAAGACGACGACGACGACGACGACGACGACGACGAAGAAGAAGGAGAAAAAGAAAAAGACGGCGAAAAAGGAAGAAGTCCTCCTTCGCTTCACAACGAGGTGTACAAGTAACGTGAAGCCGGGACCGCCGGTCCGGTTGACAAACCTCGTAAAGTAAAAAAAAAAAATGTTACGCAACAACGATGTCAATAATCCATAAAAAAGTCTTAAACTAAGACAATAAAATGGTTTCGTAATATTTATATCTTTATTAACTAAGAAAATACTTCCATTTGTTGCTCGCTTTTACATCGCGATCTTTTTCAAAGATGTCTTGGCGAAAATACGCAATGCCTTCTGGGTAGCCCTTACTGCCAAGGGTGGTGCCGGAGACTCTCAATATTGAGGGCGATACAACCCTTAAACTCCTCCCTCAACTTGACCTTCTGAGAATCGGGACAGCACTTGCACCTCGCGGGAGCGCGCATTTTTGAGATCGAGGGTCGAGATTGAGGGTTAAGGGAGGAATTGGAATTCACCCTTAGACTTGAGCGTGCAATTTTATGTTTTTTCACAAGTCGTATTATTTCGACGTGTGTAATTTGGCACGTTAACAGGTGTCGTTACGCGTGTCGTGCGGGGCGCCAGTTTCGAAATGAGCGGCGTCGTCCCTGAAACGTGACTCGAATGTGCCGGATAATTACACTAGCTGGTATGCTAATGCCACTGCCGTGTCTGATATGGTGTCAACTGAGAGTGTGAGACAGCCATCCTTCCATCCTTCAACTCCAAACCCGGCTCTCAAATCATTTCCTATGTTTTTTTTCTTTTTCTGCTCTACGTAATCAACCCGCTACTCAAAAGTGTAAAGGCGTCAAACACGCACACTTGCAAATTGGGACACTTTCCTCTCGACATCGGCCACGTGTCACGCGTTCAGAATCTGGGATCTCACCCACCTGCGGCAGGCTCACCGGTAACAGCCTGCGGTTCGGCGCTAGCGGGCCGTCGCCTTCGTCCTTGCCGTATTTGGCCGGCTGGAAGTACTTCGGCGGAAGTTGCGGCGGGAAACTCATCAGCACGCCTTTCACGTGGCACTCGTACGGCAGCAGCAGCCTGCGCGCAGAACACATCCATCACGTTAGACCTTGACTCGGACGCACCAGCTAGCGACGGGCCCAGGGCGGGCGGTCGAGTGCGGCGCCGCTGTTTGACTCACTTCTCGTAGTGGCGTCGGGTGCAGGTGGCGGCGCTGGTGCTGCGGGGGTTCCCTCCCAGCACGTTGTACACTTGCTTCCACAGCTGCTGGGCCGTCACCTGCAGGAGCGAATTGGAGTCTGTCGTCAGACATCGATGTACCGCAGTTTTTATTTTACATCCCATCCTCGTTCGCACGTCGAGGCCGGCATCAGTGTAGGATCAGTTGCCACAGGGTGATTAGAGTCGGATCAGGAATTAGTATTTTCACTGTTCGCCGTCCAAAAAAAAGAAACAAACAAAAAAAAAAAAACACAGGAAGTTGCTTACCTGCTCGTAGCCTCCCAGCTCTGTGACGGTGACGTACATTAAATACAGGTCAACTGAAAGGAAAGGATGAAATGAGAATCTGGTGACATCAACAGAAAAACATTTTACAATCACTACTTGTAATTCTTAAATTTAAAAAAAAAAAAAAAAAGAGTATTTTATATATTTTTTAAAATCTCTTCCTAGAAAATGTGGGCAAAAAGAGGCTACAAAATAGTGACAGTAGCTGTAATACAATATCCAAGGAGTGTTTTAATCAGATGGGACGGAAACATTTAGCCATATTTACTTTGTTTAAAGCCGAGGTTGGGAATTCTCTCTATTGGCGTGTCTCTCCTCCTCATAAACATGTAAAGTTCCTTGAGGAACTGTTTCTCGGCCTGTGACGGCTCCTCCTCTCGGCCGTCGGTGCTCCCGTTTTCCTGAATTTCTCCCTGTGCCGTCCCCATGTGTGCCTAGAGGGAGAACAAAAAAAAGTTTATCGGAAGGTGCAAGCGTAAAACTCTGTCGGTTGAGTGTGACTAAACGCGCCCGACTCCCTTTCAGAGGTCCCATCACTTTGATTGAAGATTGTCAAACATTTCAACATATATCTCCTGTTTGCGCTTGCCTCTGCCCTGGAACGGCATGCCACTGATATGACTTATTCAAAGATTACGCAATTAAATTACTGGTTTCTAAACGAGGGCTCTATAAATCAGTTTGAGTTAGCTCAAATTAAAAGCTGACGAATTCGTAGCAATGTAGAAGTGGTTCAGGGTTACTTTTTTTGGGGGGGGGACTTTTCTGCTTCTCAGGACTGAAGAAGTCGTTCTGATGAGAGCAAGAACAAGTCCAGTTGACTGATCATGGTCACTAAGCTGATCTGGAGGACTGAACCTCCTGTGACCTTCACAGACAATGTATGGCAAGATCAAAATCTGTCTGCTACTTTTTTTTTTTAATCGTGACTACTAATTTGTGCTGTGCCCGTCATCAAACTCCATGCGTTTCATGCATCCTCTAAACCAGGGGTGGGCAAACCTTT
The DNA here is from genome assembly GCF_046127955.1 of Nelusetta ayraudi. NCBI lineage: Eukaryota > Metazoa > Chordata > Actinopteri > Tetraodontiformes > Monacanthidae > Nelusetta > Nelusetta ayraudi. The sequence continues at coordinate 6,991,057 of NW_027466076.1, forward strand.
TGACTGGCGGGGCCACATTGGGTTCTAAAATTTGACAGACGGACCAGGCCAGCAGCAGAATGATGGAGTGTTTTGGTGACCCACCTCATACGAGAAAAAAAAAAAAAATTCTATCATGGGATATGTCGAAAACTTGTGCTTTAATATCAGTTGAAAATGAACAAAAGCGACAGCTATCTTTCTTTGAAGCCCCACGGTATTTAGCTTTTTATTGAAATGACTCTTAAAACACATAAAATTTTGATCAAATACAGCTATTTTATGACTTCCTTAATATAGTTTCTTCAAGTTTGTTTGGCCACATTACAAAGGTTAACGGGCCACATATGCTCCCACCGTATTTTGCCCATGCCTGCTCTAAACACTGAAACCTCAACACAAAGACATTCTCAGACTTGATGACTTTTCCTTGCTGTGCCGTAGGCTACGTGGGAACAATGAGACGGATTGACAGATTTCACTCAGACGCGACGCTACAATCAAGGATGGATTCGAACCAGTGTTCGACCAAGGCTCGCTCCTTACCGTGGGTTCCATTGGCGATGCCAAGTGACAGTGTTCTCTCATAACATCGGCGGCGGGGGGGTCCGAGCAGCGAACCCTCCGGTGGAGTGTGAGGAGAGGCAGAATCGCAGCAGGCAGTTAATGTTGCGTCGCGTCACGTCGCATGCCTGCCGCTCGTACCTGTGTGACAGTGTGGCCAGTGGACTGGGGCGTGCGCAACTCCCCAGTCTTCTGTTGAGATTTGCACCGTCGGACCAGTCGAACCTGCTCCGGCAGCAGGCGCCCTGTGAAATACTCGCCACAAATTAGCAGAATTGTGAGGGAACCGGTGGTTTGGCGTGTCTATCAAGTTCAGTTGGATCATGAAGCTGCGGGCCTTTGTCGCTTTTAATGAGAGGCACGAAATAAAAGTGAATATTTTAGCTTTTTAACGCGTACCAGACGCGCAGGACGTCATCACGAACGGATTTGGTACGCATGTCAAAGCGTTATCGACGTTTTCTTGGCAGTCAGAGCGAGAGGTGTGAACATCTCGTGATTTTGAAAGGATTACAAGTGAACAAAGACATTTGTTGGAGGCGGCAGCCACCTGAAATCCCATGTGTTGTCTCTAAGAGCCGGCGTCAATTTACGAATCAGTCACATTTTATTGGAACCCTGCAGCTATAGAAGAACATAGTTCTGTTTTTGTTTTTTTTGATGGTCTGTCTTCGTAAAAGGGACGGAAACATTTTATAAAAATGTTCTTGTTGGGGTTTATTGAAGGCATGTGTATCAAAAAACTTGAGGCCTGTGGGCCAAAACCAGCCTACCAGGGATGAAAAATGTTTATGACTACCGTCTTAAAATGTACATTAACCACAAAGTCATCTCCCATAATACGCGTCAGTTTCAAAATGAACTCAAGATTGTGGTGTTACAGCTAAAAACAGAAATACCTGAGGCAGAATGTTCCAGGCAAGCGTATTACTATAACTTGTGTTTGATGAATTGTTTTTACTCACTCAAAAACTTCGATCTTTGATTGACGGAGTGAGGCGTTTTTTTTTTTTTTTTTTGCAATACGTCGATGAAGCCATGTTGCACGTTTTGGAGACAGTGACTCTGAGGGAGAGACAGGAGGCAGGGCTGGAGGTAGCTGAGATTAAAATGTTGTGCAGCGGCCAGGATGGATAAGATCAGAAGCGTCAGCACAGAGTGATGCTTTGTGCTTTGTGCTTACAAATACTTTATACATCCAATACAGAGAGAGCGATTCCATTCATACAGTCTTACAATTTCTCTTAACATGACAACTAAACTCACTATTATTTCACGTGTCCTATAATCCTATGCTGCATTTTCTTTGACGGAGCACCACGTCACGCAACCAACACTTTTGTTTCCATTACAATTGACAGGTTCATCGCAGGGAGCCGCCTGCCGGAAAACGCCTAGGACACTTAAATATAGGTCATAAAAGAAAAGCCGCAGGGCAGACCACACAACACGTCAACAATTACAGTCCAACCCAACCAGCTACTCCAGGAAACGACAATATTCTTTAATCTATGAGCATTTACAACAACATATTACAAATCTATTTATTCAGCTTTATCAATGGCTAAAGGTGGCAGGTTTTGATGTTCGATCAATGCGAGCCCACGTGAGGGTGCTCTGTTCTTGCAAAGTTAAGCTGGCGAGTATTTCACGGGGCATTACGCGTTAAGTCCCAAACACAAAGGAGGTGATGTAACCGTGTTGTTGCAGTCTGAGCCTCATAACAGCGTCAATGTAGCAACCTAATGAGGATTTGGAACGGCGGACAAATTGGTGATGGATGACGGATCACCTCCGACCCGGTTGACTGCATTTCTTTGGCGTGCGGCTGCTTTTCGCAGACATGATGGATGCCCTCTTAAACCCGTGCAACCGATGTGCCAGAAAAAAAAAAAAAAAAAAAAAAAAATCTATGTATGTTTGTTCTTTTCATAATCCTCCAGAAGAGAATCTGTGTTGAGGCTGCGGCGAAAAAAACATTTTCCGCTTGTTTAAGCCCCTAAATTAAAATTCATTATCTCATCACCTTGACACAGATTTTTTTTCATACGGGGTCGATCCGCTAGCAATCGCCACATGTCTCGTTTTCACGTTGGCCAAAAGCCCCTCCTTCAAAATGATGGAACGCAGCGTAAACTCAACAGAGCCGACGTTGGAGAGATGGAGAACGGACCATACGCGGTCAACTAAACACGTAAATCCGAGTCTTGATCAAAAGGGACGCTGCGGTGCAACTGCAGGGTGTGGGTTTTGGTATTTGCCGTGAATAGGCCTTCAGGCTGACTGACAGGGGAGGGGTCCTCAGCGCTGCCAAGGGGAATTATAGCATTACCACAAGGCAGTTCTAGTAAGCTGTTGAACCCGGACACATTCACAGACGCATTCCTGAGATTTCGAATGCATGCCCTGAACACACAAAATACACTGTATACAGTTTGGAATGGACAGGAAGTAACTCTTTAGTTTGTTTTTTTGCATTAGAATTAGGCTCATTGGCGACTTTATTTGGCACGACTGTCTGGTACCGGGTCACCGCTGAGGGAGCCAGCGAGTCTTTTGCGTTCGGAATTGTTGTGCGTTCAGAGGTGCTATTCTGCAGGCTTCGCTTGCAACAGGTGCTTATTTGACTTCCTGTTGCCTCCGACATGACCGCCGACCAGTCTGCACATTTTGACCTGTGACCTCTGACATCACCGAGGCGTTTTCCTCCACACACCTGACGCTCTCTGGATAATTTTCTCTCTTTGGGAATATTCTCAGGAAACCCCAGAGGCGGTTGCGATGTGAAAATAGAGCAGCAGCCCGTCTGGCTCCAACGGCCGCCTTCAAATTTTAACTTAAAATTGCCTTTCTTACCAATTCTGATGCAAGTTTTGAACTTCAGTGAATCGTCTCTGTCGCGTCCACACACCAAAATATACTTGCCGCCATGTGATTGGATGGTAAGCAAGCAACAGTGTAACTAATGAAGTGGCAGGTGGCCGTGCCTTGAGCCGTCTTCAAACTGCGGTTTAGGAGGTTTCGTCTCACCTCGACAGTCGCAATAACAATCGCTTTACTGGCAGTTACACAAAACACAGGAAGTTTCCCTCGGTAACACGTGGCTTCAAGGTCCCTGCCCTTGCATGCCTGGCGTGTTTCCCTCCTCCACCACACACGATTTTTAGTGAGCGTTTGGTTATTGGGGCTGACAATTTATGGACGTGGAGCAATCTGAGATTACAACGCATGAATGTGCCGGGGAGTTTACTCGAATATCTGCAGTCAGAACAATGCAAACTATGCAGGGGTTTAAAGCTCTCTGATTTTAATTCGACATATGCAGCAGAAAGGACAAGCGCAAGACAAGTACATGACTTATTTAAACCGGTCGCTTAGATTTGACACCCCTCCATAGAATGCGAAGAACAAGTACAGCCAAAATCTACTCTTGTTGTGTCTGTGCTCAGTCACAGACATCAGAGAACAGCATTCAGGCAAGAATAACAATAGCACTTGACAACCTGCTCACTACAACATTTTGTCTGCATGGCAGCAGGCCAACCCAGGTTCATCATTTGCGTGTGTTGAAATACAGAATCAGAAAGGCTGTTTGAACTGTTGTAATTCGACTTCTGACATCCTCTTTAGTCCCACTGGATGTGTTACATTGTAGTGCAATTACTTTAAAAGTATTGTCATGCGCGAGTCATTTTGAAAAGGATTGGCGCAAACAAAAGGTGTTGAATCCTCCTCGCTTTACACAATTAGCTCATGACGTCCGAGATTTAGTGAAAAGTTGCACTGCTTTTGTGTGGAAAAAATCTTAAGGCAGACAAACATCCAAAGCATTTTAACGGCACTAGCTTTCCTTCCGGCTTCTGTTCGTGTCTCGGTCGCACATGCGTGCAGTTAGACATAAACAACAACAGTTACGGAACGGTGAACCTGTACATCTTTAAAAAAGATCATAACAAAAACTAGGTGCGGCGATAGTCCCCTGATAATACCATGTTAAAAAAACAGTGACAACACTGCACCGGGTGAATGAAAGCATGTTGAATGGAATGCGGCCTGATGACAGACAGACGTGAGCATGTTTGGTCAAAATTTAACATTTGCTTTGGGTAAATTTTTTACATCCTTGGCTTTGCTAAACTCGCGATCCACTTTATTAGGTACCACGTTTGGTTGCTAGTTAGCGCAAAAAGCTAATCAGCCAATGACACGACAGCAACTTGGTGCATTTTTAGCTTGTTGATGCGGCGGAGACGACCTGCTGAAGTTCACAGCGACCTGAGAGGGGAATGAAAATCAGCAGAGCATCGCGTAGCATAGCGACCTTAGCATGGACCACACCCTACAGCTCGAGAGAACCAATGGATGGCCTCACGCATGTGTTGACTGATATCCAATACTCCACGAACGTCGTCATTAGTCTCGGTGGATATTACACAAGAGACCAACTTTTATTAGTATGCAATTCTCTAATAACTCTTTCCAACTTGTCTTGATGCCGCAGCTGAATATCTGCTTCCTGAAAATTAAGTTATGGCTTCCGAATCTCATTATTGCCTTGTCGTTGTTGTTTGCTCTTTAATACCAGATGTTGTTTACTCATACAAAAAGTTTTAATTTAAATTTCAAAGATATTTTAGAATGGAAATCCCACCAGCATGCCAGAAATTACTTATAACACACTGTATTTTATTTATTTGTTCAAGCTCTGTTTAGCCTGGAGCCTCGCATCCAAATTGCAGATGTTTATTTTATTTTATGTTTTGCATTTTCCCTTCTGTGCAAATAATGATAAGAAAAGAAAAATATTGAAACACTTTGTTGTGGAACAGAAGCTGCAATCCCAGCAGTCTTGTGAAAGAAAGAAATTAGAAAAAACTTTGGGGTCAAACCCTGGAATTAATTTTCTGTTGTAGGAAATCCACAGTGACACGTGTTTTGTTTAAGCAGCAGTAGACAGACCCCGTCAACATGTGTTGCTGTATTGTCTGAAATGTGCGACAGCTTCATATACATATTTCCAAATCGCTTTAGGAACCCACATACTGGAGGTTCCGGCTCCGCTGCATTTGCGGCATGGCTTTGCACAGTAACAAAGAGGCTATTATGCCATATGACGCTGTCCTCAGCTGTAATCGCTATCTGCTCATCATAGTTTCTGTTACTCCATGCTCATTGTTTCACAATCCGATCCAAACTGGATGACACTTGACACGGTATTGTTGCAGTTTGTCAAAGAAGTGTATGCCTTCAGGTGGGTGCAAGTGCAGGTGCAGGTGCAGGTGCAGGTGCAGGTGCAGGTGCAAGTGCAAGTGCAAGTGCAGGTGCAGGTGCAGGTGCAGGTGCTGTGAGGCAGCAATGGTCAAGAATACTGAGGGAACTAAATCTGATATAGAAGCATATAGGATGTAGGATGACATTGCAATGTTAAAAGTGTGATATTAGTATTTATTTCTTAATTAAAAGCATTTCTCGTGGATTTCTTTTTTTTTTTTTTAAAAGTCACAGTCAAAGTTAACCGTCTGCGAACTGTCGCCTCTTCAGGTTCACCGAGACGACGTTCCTTCGTGGCCTCAGGCTGGACTTTCGACGCATACCCTACGTCAAATGTAGCGCTCCAATCTATTTTAAAATTTGAATTAAAAAAATAAATAATGCTCGACGAGGGTGAGTGGCGATGACAGTTTGAGTAAATGAAAGCGGAGACATCTGACCTTTTGCTGGCTTTTTCCTAACTCTGCTAAATGTGATATCCACGCTGGCACCGCTGGAAGACGTCGGCGGCGCCAGCAGCCGGAGAAAGCTGCCAGGCAGGATTCCAATACAGTTTAGCAAATGGCTTTGAATTGCAGACGTTTGTTTGAATATGAAACAATTCAACTTTGACAACAACAAACAATCTGTTAAACTAGCTGGCTAGTTTGGCTCCTTTCCAGCAGTCAAGGCTCACCCGCACCGCTGAATTTACATAAAGCTTAACTAGTTGTTTGCTAGTTTTATTATTTTTGTGGGCCGACTGTCGCCTTCGCTCTAATCTCCATACATCACTTTTATATCTCACAATTATCCTGGGTTGAAGCATTCTTTAAAAAAAAAAGAAGATCTAAGGTATGTTCTGTGTTCATCTCTTCCTCCAATTGACTCCAGATACTGACTAACCTCTTTGTCTCGCAGCTCGCAGCTCCTCTCACTTCACACTCATATCTTTTTACTTAAAAACATCCTCGGGAGCACAGCCTGCTGTTATGCAATTTATACATGGCAGTGCTATTTTAGGAGCCGCGAGTTTGTTAAATTCGAGTAGCTGCAAATTCCGAGGCTGCCAAAAATCTGCTGTTGTTTTTTTTGTTTTTCTTTTAAAATGCAGCTGTTTATGAGCCTGCAAAAATGAAAAACAAGGATTATTTACAGCGTCCCACCCCCCCCCAAATCTACCAAACAGTAAGAAATGGATGCAAGTGTAAAAGCATAGTACAATATATTCGTAGAAGTACAATAGATTAGTAGAAGGATGCCTTTTTCTTAGTTTAATATTGCCATGGGCCATGATATTTTACGTTTGACTTGATAAACTAGAGTAGTTTTTAATTTAAAGTCTTGCACGACAGTTTCAGGCTGCTGTGGAGAAATGCTGCAAAGTTAAACTGCTTCCAAAGTTTTGTCTATTCATTTCTATTTTTTATTTATTTTTTTTTTTTTTATCAGTGCACGAAATACAAAGCGGCTGGACAAAGGAAGGACGATCCTATTCCAGTCAACAACCGGAGCTGCCTTCAGAGCGGCACGACTCTTCTGAGTGCACTTGCGCTCGGCAAGTGCGCCCAGCGAGGTTGTCGCTGCCGCCTCAGATCCTTCCGTCTCTCCGTGTGACACAGACACAGCGGTTGATGCTGAGATCAGAGCTCCGCGCAGGCCCGGCCCGTTGCTTCTAGGACTCCTTGTTCCCCCTTCATGCTGCAGACAGCTCTTAATCACAGACTGGCTGGGAGTCCAGGGCTGCTGTCGCCTCAACCATTTGAAAACAGTCTGACTTTATAGTGTGCCTTTCCCTCTAAGATATTCATGAGGCACTGATATTTAGTTTTATTTATTTTCATTGTTCAAACTGAGTGCAAAACTGAACTACTTGTCTTTATAATAATACTCTCCCATACTACAACTCCTGCCTTATGTAGCCCCTCATAAAGATATACATTGGGTCGCACAGTGGTGCTCATGGCTTGACGGCCATAAAGGTTGCAGGTTCATTTCCTGGACCTTTCTGCATATTCTGCCTCTGTCTTCCCAGGGCTGGCTCAGATTCTCTCCACTCTGGCTTCCTCTCGAACACCAAAGACCTTCAGGTTGGTTGCCATTTCCAAATTGTCTAGGTGGCTGCTTCGCCCTGTTGGCTCAGCAAGACACTGGTGTCCAGAAAAGACAGCTGAGCAGGCTGCAGCCCGACCTGTGCGCACCAAGTGCAGAGCGGAAAGCAGATGGATGCAATTCCTTCATCCTCCACACAGTGGTGCTGTGGCTCAAGCTTTCATGTTTTCGGCTCCTTCCACTCACTGACATGCGTGATAAGATTGGGGTGGAATAAAATAGTGGAATCTAAAATGGAATCCTTCCATGTTTTTATGCGTCAGTGCACTGCCTTGTACGTGTTAGCTTTGCATCAAATCCGTCATGTGCAACCATGCAAACTATTCCTGTTATTGCTTTTTTTTTTTTTTTCCCCCTTTCCAAGACTCAGATATATATATTTTATTTTTCCATCCAACTATTTTGTTTTCCAGCCCAGCATTCCTGGAAGAGTGGCTCAAAAGCATCAGCAAACAGTGAATTTGACAGCTGGAATGCCTGATGGGATCATACCGCGTTGCGAGCTGTCAGGTTTGCAATTAAACTCAGATTACGATTGAATTTTGCATTTGCTCCACCGTGACGGCGGCAACGGACACGACCCTCCTCTGCAAGTCAACAGGAGGCGGAATTATAATTTCAGAGACAAACTGTGAGATTGACGCCGGACGTGTCTGGTGTACTGCTGCAAAGGTCACGGCAAAGAGGAACTGTAAATGTCAAACAGTCGTCTCTGAAGTTTAAAACCTTTGTAAAAATCTGATGGATTGATATTCTCACCCAGAAGCTGAAAAAAAAGTCATTACTCATATTTTGATGCAGAGAGAGAGAGAGAGAGAGAGGGAGAGAGAGATGCTCCCTTCGCGGTGCAATGATAAATGAGCGTGGATGGGTGGTCGTGGAAGACGTTGCTGTGGTGATAAAGAGGTTCCGATGTGTAACGTGAGCTGCAGCGTGTGATGTGTGAGCTCTGTCGTTCAGAACGAATGAGAGGCAAATGTTCCCAACCTTTGATTTTCTTGTTTTGTTTTTTGCCCCAGTGCTCTTTCAATGCCAACCTGTGGCAATGTGAGCCAAAAAGTGGGACTTAAACAGTTTTTTTTTGGGGGGGGGGGGCATTCATAATGTGGTAAATGTCACTATTTGCATATCTCTCAAGTTTCTTCTCCACAGCAGCAGCAACGCCGGTGAAAACCATTTCTTATATTTTCAATAGACCAAATTTGTGTGTGTTTGTGTGCGGTGTGTGTGTGTGTGTGTGTGTCTGTGTGTGTGTTTTCTTTGAATAATTTTAAAAATGTAAGTAAATTGAAAAAAATAATAAGTGTAGCGTGGTGAAATGGCATGCAATCACTGTGCCTCAGTTCTGAGCCAGGAAGCAAGTTTGGAAGAGGTGAAGCTCCCAGTCGCAAATTTTGTGAAAGGCTTTTGTGCGACTTAATTAAAGGTTGCAGCTTAAAAATGTAAGATTACTTTAAGGCTCCTACGTGTAGATTCTCCTTTTTACCCCCAGAGCAGGCTAGTTTTTTTTTTTTTTTTTTTTTTCTTTTGCAATTAACGAAAAAAAGGAAGTTCGGGTGAAACTGACATATTCTCTGCGTCTCCGAGCCAGCGCGTTCCTGTCTGTCAACCGTGTCCCAGAAGACTGACAGAAAATTCTCCATAATTATTTCAAACATTGTGGATGTGAAGATCATGTACTGACCTGAGAACAGCGTGTTGCGGATCCATCCCACCAGCTAATGTGCTGGTGGGTTGGACCCGTGGATAGACACCTGATGTGCCAGATGGAATGTTCCACAAAACGACAAGATACGTTTTTCTTACAAAGGTTTCAGGATCTCAGAAATTCACCTGCCGGGCAGTGTTGCATGGTGTGGGGTGGTTGGAGGAAGGGTCATTAACAAACATTAAAACCATTTGACTGTTTGCTATTGAAAAGATTCACACAAAATAGTATTTGTCCACAGTAAGGGACGGACGAAAGGCTGTCAAAGGAATAATCCACTCAAAATTAAACCACACACACAGTTAAGTGTGTGGCAACACTTACCGTATCGTATGTTCTGTTATTTTATTCACACGAGAGTTGCAGCATGGCAAATTGGCAGTTGTGTAGATTTAGTAAACTATCCCTTGACTACAGATCTGAAATCAGTTAAAAGGGCATCAGGGGCACAGCTTGGCGCCCGGGGCCTATTAAACTGCTGTTACCACGCCCTCTTCTCAAACAATTGGGCAATTTCCGCCAACATCTCAGCTGGTAAGGAAACTTACCTGGGGTCCACACGTTATTCCCACGATCTCATATGGTTGTTAACCTGTGTGATACGTATTCTCTCTGGACGTTCTCGAAGATTCTCGTGAAGGTGATGAACAACAAAAAGGAACTACCCATCTGGCAGTGAAAAAAATAAAAAGAGACTGAAGAAAAAGGAAGGCAAGATTAGTGTTAGTGTTGATTAGTTAGCAAGCAAACTTGTATCGGTCACAGCCAAATAACCTACTCCAGCTCGAGCGTTTTTAAGTTCTAACTATACATATATATACATATATATATATATATATATATATATATATATATATATATATATATATATATATATATATTTTTTTTAAAGAAATTGTTTCAATATTTTTTTCATATACATATACATTCAATTTATTTAATTTTAGATGTATATAATATGCAAGCATTTGGAATGATGATATCAACGTTTGGTGACTATTTTAGTTATTTATTCTTTTAAATATATAACAATGATTATGAACACATGTTGAAAGTGCCCCAGTGGAATTTTTTGTTGGTGCTCCAAGAGCCTCTGTTGTCACATCATGTCGTTATGCAATCAAGAGCGTATTTTTGCCCATGTCACATTTTCAGCTATACAGATGCTGCAAAATGCCAGTGTTTGAAAATACAAGTCATGAATTAGTCAGTTATCAAGTAGACTTGTGTAGCTGCACAAGCATCTGCTTGTGTGGTGACATGACTGGTGGCATTTGCAACACGTGTGGTGAACTATTACAGTTCCAGACATGTGTATGTGTGTGTGTGTGTGTGTGTGTGTGTGTGTGTGTGTGTGATCTGACACACACACAGAAAACTTTGCTTATTTGGTCATTTAATGTGTACGTTTTGTAGGATAATCATGTTGTCATATTGAAAAAAGAAGAACAAAAGTAGTTTATGCCTTACACAGAAAATAGATATCTGACACACACACACACACATGGATAGACAGTTTATCAAAAACCCTGCTGTCATACAGCAGTTTTATTTATATCTAGTCTAAGTTGCAATACAAAACGGGTTTCATTTTCAGTCTAAGATAAAGTCCAGAACTGGATGTCCTTGGAACAATGTGGTCCCACGGAGCTCAGGCGTTGTCGTCGGTTGCCATGCCAGAAAATTTGAAGGTATCCTCCTCATCCTCCTTCCTCTCCACCTTCTTCTCCGGCTCCTTGTGCACGTCTCGCTCTAAATGATATCCAATCATCAGCTGGTACATCAGCACACCCACCACTGCGCCCAGGAAGGGGGCACAGATGGGCACGAGAAACCAGTAGGTGTGGGCGCTGTGACAAGATAATAATAATAATAATAAAAAAAAGTCAATTATTTACTTAAAAATGTTTTCAGTTTTCTTTATTCAAACGAATCGGTTGTGAGGAAGATGCAGGGCTGGTTCTGGAGAAGAAATAGAGGTACTGAGATGTGTGGACGGCACGTCAGAATGTTTTTAATGAATTAATTGTTTATTGTTGAAAGGTGTTACATCAAAACAAAGGGATCCGGTTCAGTGTGATCACAGCGCACATTCCAACCTTCTGACAGGTCCAGACAGGCCTTTCAAAACCTACATTCTGACAGTTGGCGGTTTGAAAGTGTCGCAAATGCTATTAGCTTTGGAGAGTGTGGTTGTACCGTGGGGCACGCAGCCTGAATCTCAGGTGTGAATAGTCTCTCGCACCTATAAAGGCTTTTATTATGAAAGGCTTTTATTATTCAACGTGCGGGGCCCCGTGTGTTTACTTCAGCGACTCCTTTTTCGTTAGTGTCTGTGTGTGATAGTCTGGGGAAACGTTTGGAATAAAAGAGAGAATGAAAACGTCTATTGTGACTCGGCCAATTAAACACAACAGCCACTTTGAGCAAATTTAGATGTTCTGTGTGCAGCCGGACATTCTGTCACTGCTCCTTCAAAGGTCAAACCTTGGCAGAAAAAGCAATGGCAACTGCTCATGTGTCTGCCCAGTTGGATAAAATCGCCAAACGTAAAACTAGTGTGGTCATTCACTTATAATTACCTTTTATATTAGCATAGTCTGGCACCGCCGCATGCTAGTAGCAGGGCCAGGGAGCTGCAAGCGTTGCATAAACAGCCATTCGTCTATTTGCAATATGCTTTCTGACCACACAAATTGTAGTCTGCATACTTTACAAGCTCCCCAAATGTTGCTGTGTGGGTGGTGCAGAAGCGCAACGGTTAGCGCTGCAAAAAAGGTTTCAGGTTTGATTGCCACTCTGGGTATTTTTTATGTATTTTTGGAGTTTGGAGTTTCACATGAGGATCAGACGTGGCAGGAAGTGAATGAATGGATGGATGGATGGATGGGTACATTTTGCCGTTAAACTCACGTGAAAACTTCACTCCCCCAGCCTGCCAGAGCCGTGAAGACGCGAGGCCCCAGATCCCTGGCAGGGTTGACAGCGTAGCCGCAGTTGAAGCCCATCGACAGGCCGACGACGAGCACCGCCAGTCCCACGGCGAACGCCTCCAGGCCTCTGGGGACCGGGTCGTTGTGCGGGCCGGCGGTGGCCAGGATGCAAAGGACCAGCGCGGCCGTCCCGACCACCTGCAGCAACAGCTCGGTGAGGCAGGAAAGACTTTTCCTTCTGACATTTTTTTTTTTTTAAGCTCACATTAATTTGATAACCAATTCGATAAGGCTCCTGTCTCCTTTCATGGCATAGATCAAATGTTTCTGCTTTGACTCTGATGATCAAAGGATCTCTCAAATCACCAACTGAGTTTTGTCCAGGGAAACATTAAAAACTTTTTAATCAAGAAAAGCCCTGCTCTGAACAGGAAGTTTTGCCTTTGGGGCTTGTCCTTTTTATTTATTTTTTAATATGTGTGTGTGTGTGTGTGTTTTTTTTTTTTAAGTTTAATTACATTTAAAGTTACAGTGAATTACTTGTAGTGCTTCTCATTAACTTTCTGATGTTTTCTTAGCTAAGTGGCACAAATGCCAGGATTAAAAGGGGGATTAAAAACCTGCTGCATGCAAACTTTGCGCTTGACTTTGCTCGGCTGCACTGCTGCACATTTGGACTTATGGGCTTCAAAGCAATACATCTCACACCACGTGTGCACCAGTGTTGTTTGCGTTGACGCCCCCTTTTTGTTTCCGTGACGAAGACGTGACGTTGACGAGCCGAACATAAGTATTTGATGACTAAATTGGGACGAGACGAATGTGCGTTTTCGTTGACGAGACGAGACTAGACGAAAACGTTTGTGTTTTGCACGGAGGGTTTCCACCACAAGTGCGTCCCGTATCAGTTCATTACGGGACAGGTTTTTCAGTTGCCAAATGCGGGACGATCGCGTATTTTTACGGGAGGGTTGGCAACCCTATCGAGACCACAGACGGTAATCAAATGAGGTTTTGCCTAAAAAAAACGGGACAAATTGTGTCCCGGGAGAGATTTTATTTTTCCTGGGACAGGTGGTGAAGAAAGAGAACAATTCTGGGAAAAACGGGACGGGTGGCTAGCTGCGTTGCTTCGACGGGCTAAAGTTAGTTGTTGTGTCACGTTACATGCTTTATCATTGCACGTCGAGCCTTATGGCCTTCAAGCTAAAGACACAAGGGTACGTGAGTCACGTTACAGAGTTCCAGCCACAAACGGTGCACTGTCTTCCGTATGAAGATGACGTCAGATGCAAATCCTTAAACCTGATTTCGTTGCATGCAGTAAATAGCAGATACACAAGTTCGTAACACATGGTGAGCTTGTGTATCTGCTATTTACTAAGCAGTACACCAGTATGCCACTAAGTATAAATCAGGCTTTAGTTGACTGTGTTGGTGTCTATATTGTTTTAAAACAATGCTGAGCAGATGTTGGTGAATGTTTCCTATTTCAATGACAATATCTGTTCAGATCACTTCATGATTGCACTTTTGATGGGTCTCAGAACTATTGGTGTGTGTGTGTGTGTGTGTATGCGTGTGCCCCTCTGATTGCCTAGTGTTATATCTGTTTTTATCACTTTGTGATTGCAGTTTTGATGGTTCTCAAAAATAAAACAAAAGAAAGAATCTTTTGTCTCTTAACTTGTAGAGTATAATAGTAAACAGATTCCACTCAATTGGGAAGTCTAGGCTAGAGAGATATCAATCTGGTAAGTGGTGGTAAGGAATGAGTTATTTGACAAAAGGGTTAGGAAAATGAACTGCTTTATGAATTCAATTGCACTTCATATGACCTGTCAACTTTTGGATTCAATGTAATTTTGGCCTTATTGATAAACATCTTTTAAAAAAAACTAACTCAACCTGGACCATAACCTTGAGTGATTTCGTTGACAAAAAATTGACTAATCTATTTGAGTTTTAGTTGACTAAAACCATTAAGGATACAAAATGACTAAAATGTGACTAAAACGAAGAAGCGTTTCGTCCGAAAGACGATGACTAAGACTAAATCTGAAATGCCTGCCAAAAACAACACTGGTGTGCACAGTAGAAAGAAAGTTGATAGATACTGTATGCATGCTGAGGCGTGTTGGGTGCATTGACAAAAAAAAACAAAACAACAAAACAGAGTGCCGCTACTGCCCCCTGCTGTTTAGGCGCGGCACTGCTGAGGTAAAAGACAGCTGTGCCAAATTCTCCAGTGTGGTGCCACCAGCTGGACAAAATCTATTATAACATCGTCACCAGGATTGTGATCGACAGATCATCAAATCAAATTGGGATGTTCTGTGTTTCGTGTTTGTGTTTTGAAAGACAGGCACTAATGAAAAAATACTAGGTTACAAAAACAAACACGCTAACATTTATATAAATTGTATATATAGCTCAAAGTTCCTTGAAACAGATTATTCAAAATTTTACCCATACCTTAAACAGCAATATTCTAATTATTTAGCTATGGAAAACAAACCAAAATGAACCAAAAAAAGAAACACACTTTCTTTTCTCCAACTTGTGTGCAACTACAAACTGTAGTTGCACACAAGTTGCTCGAATGGCCGCTGAGGTCAAAGGAAAGTGCGCACTGTTCTTGCTCACATCACCATATGCTTCTCTCAGCTGTCGGAGGAAATGAGAGGAGCAGCTGTGATGCGATCGGCTCTTAGTTGACACACTGGATGCCCTTATACCTCAGCAGAACGGTGAAGTCTCCCTGTTTTTAAAGCTGCGGTTGATTTCACTCTTTGAAATAATGAATTTCAAATGGACGCCACTGCATGACGTGAGTCAGTCTGTGCTTCAGCGGCTTGAGCGCGCAGAGGTCGAGCGCGCAGAGGTGAAATGGCTCTCGCGATCAGCAGTGTGTGAGACGTTACCTGATCTACGAATCCATTCAGCAGGGTCAGGTGACTGGACGGGTACGTGGCAAAAATCCCAGCGGTGGCGTTCTGCCCCACCACGGACAGCTCCCCCTGGTTGAAGTCTAGTAGTGCGTCTGGTGGCAGGATGGAGGAAGGAAAAACAAGACATCAGTTTGTTTATATGTAAAAAAAAAAAAAAAAAAAAAAATGTATTAATCTGTAAAGGCTGTAGGAGCATGTGATCATGCAACAAAAAACTCAAGTGCATATGTAAAAACATCCTGGCTCAGCATTCAGTCAAAGTAACTTTCAATGTAATTGTTCACTCACGCAGTTTATTTGCCAGCTCAAAGGATGGCATGTAAAACGCTAAACCAATATACTGCTCTTCGATTTGATTCAGTGGCAAAATTATAGTACAATTTAATGGGGCTGTTTGGATTGCCGCAGCAGAATTATGACAGCACAAATATGATCTCATTAAAAATGCATGCCCGTTATTGAGACTAAACAAATGCATGAATTGCATTTCCAAAGTGCAAATCGTGGTACAAATGTACTTTTTCGTCACAATCGTCGCGTTATTCAAAGTACGAATTATGAAAGCGTCATTCTGCCGCTTCCTTTGCATTATTGTTTCAACACAGATTTATTCAAATCTCTGCAGGTTTGCAAAGCTGAAGGCAAACTTTTCGATTTAGTGAAAAGGCTAATATTAACATGCGGGCCAGTCCAATTGCTGACAAAAAGTTCGCCAAACTGTGACTGAGCAAATCCTCTTTTGGTCTTTTGTTTTGAAAAGGCCTTCCCTTCCTGTTTTACATATTTCTCTTTCAGGTTTCCTTGATATGAAAAGCACCCGGTTGAGGTTAGAATGCAGCCTTGCACAGCCACAATGGTTCTAAATTATTCATTTAATGCTTTTTTTTTTTTTTATTATGCTATTTTTTGAGAGAATGAGAAATTTGGTGTGTTTGCCAGTGAAATTCATTTCTGAATAGTAGTAATTAAAGCCTTGAATCCTGAAAGTACCCGAAACTCACTGAAGGCAAACGAAACTTTATTTGTGCGGCAGAGAAAATAACTAAATGCCTGGTGTGTTTGTCAAAGCGTACAAAGGAGAGGGAATTAGCGCACTCTTACCTTGAAAAAAAACAACAACAACAAAAAAAACAAACAAAACTAATTTGTCGCCACTCCCGGCGCTCCGAAACTCGTCAGCCGTCGCCACTTAGCGGCGACGGGAACCACGAGTCGCGCGTCCGCCACTCGACTGTAAACAATCCCGCCGTTTGTCCCCGGCTTTGTCCCGCCTTGTAAATATTATCGTCTTTTGGCGAGCCCCATTATTTAGATTCACGTACCCAAATACAGGGCGAACACAATGGCGGCGCCCAGGAAGGCTCCGAGGGTCTGGAGGAGGCAGTACAATGGGAACTTCCTCCAAGGCTCCCTGCCAAGCAAGCACAGCGCCAAGGTCACGGCAGGGTTCAGGTGGCCACCTACGGACGGCGGAGAAACACAGATATTCGCTTATTCGTGCACCTGAGACCGGACTGTCACCGGCGGAGAGCGGCCGCGCCAAACTCCCCTGCAGCTTCCCCACGTCTCTGTTATCTTGTTGTTTTTTCTCCCGGTTTCTTTTCTATTCCTCCCCTCTCAGTCGGGCACACACACAACGAGGGGTGTAGTAGCGGACTGGGCCAAGTCCTGTTACTATTGAAGAAGTTTCTCCGACAGAAATTTAATTCTTCTTCTTCTTCTTCTTCTTCTCCTTCTCCTTCTCCTTCTCCTTCTTCTCCTTCTCCTTCTCCGTCTTCTCCTTCTTCTTCTTCTCCTTCTCCTTCTCCTTCTTCTCCTTCTCCTCCTTCTCCTTCTCTCTCACTTTGAAGAAGGAAATAAGCTTCTGATGGTCCACGTGGATCCCCACTTGTGTTCACAGCTCGATGGCGTCCGGGTTCGAGCCGTCTATTTATGAGAGCTCTCTCTCCTCCTCTCTGTTTCCCCCCCCCGCACTCCCTCCCTTTTAGCCTGCAACTGCAGTGTGCGTCGGAGCGGCAGCCTCATTATGGAGGATGAAGGAGTGAACTGCTCAGGGCTTTCGCACCGTCGCTTCCCCTTGTTTTTTTTTTGTTTGACAGAAGTCGCTCGCATCGACTTGCTTTGCTTCCAGTTGTAGTATCCAAGCGTAGAAATAGGTGTGTGTGTGCGCGCGCGCGCGTGCGTGCGCGTGCGTGTCCGTCCACGGCTCCGTAAATACTGTCCTTGAGGCAACGGCCATTCATCTCCGGCTGATATTTGGTGGCCCCGTCGACCCGTCGATAATAACGACTTGTCTGCGTTTCTGATGCAACGCCGGACACAAACGTCGCGCGGGCGCCACTCTGGGTGACGGTAATGAAAACGACTTGCTCAACAAAATGTTATTCCCTTCATGATAATGAAACGCTTCACCCCGGCATCGACCCGAGCCCCGCCGCCTCATCGACAGTTGGCTGCCGTCGCCTGCTTTTGTCGCGGACAGTCCACATGAGTAATTTGTCAGATTTTATTTATCTTTTCGCTACCCATTATAAAACACCAATTTGTCGAAAGACGCCGGAAAGGCGGGGTTTCGTTTTTGCTTCCTATCTGAGCTTCGGTGGGCAATTTGTGGCGCGTTTGCGGCGAACCAGAATGTTTCTGGCCTAGCAGTCGGAAATCATCCCCATTGATCACCGTCCAAAATTGAGCCACAATGATCCCACATGCACTAAAGAAAAGAGGGGAAAAGAATCATTCCACAATAACAAAATGTAGCACGCGCGGTTGGAATGTGACTGGATCCAGAGTGATCTCGCTGTTTCCTTGGCCTTTCATTGCCCTCCAAACTGCCTGAGCACCACTTTAGATCTTGGAGATAACTTGGCATTTCAGAAATACTTAAAAGAAGCCCGGAGGGGACTTCCATTAAGGTCCAACATCTATCAGGTTAATGAAAATGAAGCTAGATGTCTTTATCTGGCATTAAAAATTGCTGGATTTCGTTGTTGCCATGGCTGTATCTGCAACCACAACAAACCGGCTCCCTGCAGGTTACTCGGTTTAGCTCGATGTCTCGGGGAGCTCCTTTGAGAAGCCAAAACACGCTCCAGTGCATACTCACCTGATACTTGTCCACACATCAAGATGCCCAGAGTCACGGCAAAACCAAAGGCGAGGTTGACCGACAGGAAGGAGCCGTGAGAGCCTCTGCTCAACACCGACTGTGCAACCGCCCCGCAGCCAAACATCTGTGCAGAGGAGAGAGAGGGAGAGAGAGAGAGAGAGAGAGAGAGAGAGAGAGAGAGAGAGAGAGAGAGAGAGAGAGAGAGAGAGAGGAAGCATTGCCTGTCAAATGCAAAAGCTTGTGATTATGATCTTTTTGCTGAGATGAAGGGGTGCATCTTCCAAAGTTTTCATCCGGTTTGATAGGGATCCTCTTTGTGTGTTGGAGGATGCTAACATTATTTCTCCATTTTTAGACCTTGGCCCCTTTTTGAGAAATCAGAAAGAGAGTACAGAGGGGGAAAGAAACAAACAAATCTCCCTTTTTGCAACCACTACAGCGCAGGCGGCATCTGACTTGGAGCGGTGAAAAAAAGTTTTATTTTTGATTTACCGAAAGAAGAAAATTGTTGTCTGCAATTAGTGTCTCAACAGTAGTAGCGCCGTTGAAGCTGAACGCTTAATGGTGCATTCATGGAACAGACTCTCGTGTTTGTGATCCCCCCCCCCTTAATCACCTTGTTAGCGAACAGCATGTGATGCCATAAGTGCGGAAACGCTGAACAGTTGGACTTGCCCGTTCAAAAGAAGGTCAAATTAAGGCCACCAGTAAAGGTTGCGATGCCGTTTAGCTCCCATACCTCAAACTTTTTTTTTTCCCCGATTCTTGTGTCTCAGGGATGATCAAGACCCCGGCTCGGGCTAATAATTGGGTCCGTGTGGGTTCCGGTCGAACAACAAACGCGGTGTTATTCTGGTGTCAAAGGTGGTGGACAGAGTTCAAAGAGGACCATGAAAACCCTGGCAAGCGCTCCGACAGGAGCCAGGTCCCCGGCTGAGGTTTGGGTCTCGTCACAGGCAGGGTGCGCCTCTTTGACCCCGGAGGTCGTGTGTACGTTACCGTCAGGCTCTGCGTGCGGCTATTGATGTCTGCTACTTTCTGATTACACCTGCAGAGGCCGCGGCCGCGGAGGGTGGGGCAGCGGCGAAAACAAAAAGACCTGGCGCTCCCGCTTCTGCTGGACCAGGCTGATATTTATCTTGTCTGCGGGCGCTCCGAGAAAAATAGTGATTCCACATTGTTGTGCAGCGGTGCGAAAAACATTTTCTTTTTTAATTTAAAGGAATCCCGTGTCTCGCCCCGGTGGGTCGGACGAGGTGTTAGCGAAGAGCTGAGAAAGAGCTGAAAAGCGAGGGTGAGGAGAACAGAATAACAAAAAGGTAGTTGCTGCAGACTTTAGGCATTTAAATTCAAGAGCGCCGATAATAGGAACTCGGGAGCAGCGGCGTAATGTTATTAGATGACCTAAGAAAAAAAACAACTTTTTTTTTTAACGTATTTATTTATTTCTCCTCCGAAACGCCTCGCCCCGAACCAGAATAAAAATCGACTTTTGTCTTACAAGTCTGTACACGCAAAACGAGGAATTTAATTTCGGCGCGTCTTCATCTTGGTGTGCAGTGATTTAGAGAAACAAAGGCAGAGGAAACAATTTCTAGGGAGAGTAGAAAAAGTGAAAGCAAAGCAAAGCTTGAAAGAAAGTGCAAATGCAACGATGTATGACGTACGGGAATTGTGCAATTTAATTTTTATGCTCGTTGGGCAGTTGAACGTTTCTTTCACCAGGATTTCAGGGTTTAAAAACTTTTATCTTTAATTCCCCCCCCCCCCTTTTTTTTTTTATACATTCCACCATTTTTTTGATCTTGATCATCAAAGCTATGAGCCGTGATCATGTGGGACGGATTGAACACAGCGATATCTGGCAGCGAGTATGTCCTTCTTCATCTGCTTCGTCTGCTTTTCACGCCACACAAGCAGAATGGAAAAATGTTTTTGTTTCAAGTTGGAATGAAACACTGTCGGCGTCCATTGCGAGGATTCTTTCCTTCTGTGAACCTCTCGAACTGTTGCGTGAATCGAAAAAAGTGTCACCACACCAGATTCTCCACTGGTGATACTTTAACTGGTGAATTCGTAAAAAGGGCTCGCCACTGTGAAATCCTTTGGGATCTTGTTTGGAAGTGTCTGATCTGGACCTTTATGTCGAGGCTGAATTTTTATTTGGATTTACATTTTTTTTTTAAGTGTATAATTTTGCGTGGATCTAGTCCACAGATAAACCATGCAGCCTTTCGATATTCTTAGCAAAAATTTGTAAAAAAAAAAAAATAATAATAATTCCTACAGTCTCAAACTTTCTCATCATTTCCAAGATACAATAACCGTTTGTTTTTTTTTTTTTTGCTGCCTCTGTCCCACTTTTAATTTCTCTCCGCAAACTCAAACCCTCAGCGTCTTGCGTAATGGAACAATGAATGTATAAATGAGAATCTCCTCACTCACCACCAGCAGGAGGGTCCCCAGGCACTCTGCCAGCCCCTGACGCACGAGCACGTTTCCGATCTGGAAGGTCTTTGCCAGTCTCTCCAAAATTTCTCTCAGTCTTCCCATGATGCTGCGATTATGAGATTATCTTGCAGCTGGCTCTGCAGTTAAGGCGAGGAGATGTGAGCCAGCGGCTGTGTGCCGGAGCTTTTAGCTTTTAGGGCCCTCAGTGGGCTCCCTCCTCGGGTAAAACAAATAAAGAATAAATTAAAGGCCCCCTCACCGCTTTTTTTGAGGCCGCTGACCTCCGGCAGGGCTCGCTTTTAGTGGCGCGGCGTCGACGTTTCAGCCGGTTGTGATAATAAGCGCTTTGTCATGTCCTCCCCCCCACCCCCCCCCATCTCTCACACACTAGAAATATAGATTTTTAATTAATTACAAGTAGCTCCAATTAAAAGGTAACACTTCAGCACAGAAGGACCACGGACGAAAAAACTTTGCGCTGCTATAAGCTCCCGGCGGAAGCCGTTTGAGGGGGCGTAAAATATATGATATATAAATATAAATGAGCATGAGGTATAGGGAACCCACACAGGAAACGCACATTACCATGGATACTGATGGATTAATCGCCATAAGATGTTCTCAAAGTTTGTCGAAACAAAACACGAGAGGTTTCATCTTGGTTTTTTTTTTTTTTTTCTTTTTTCTTCATTCCTTCACAAACCGGTGTGACAGGCAGCGGGAGGAAGCGCAAAACCATAGCAACAAGCTTTGTCTCGACCGTTCGAATCGACCGCCCGACTGTTCCGCGTGTTCGCGTTTTCGAACGGTCGCCTTTGTCATCGCGGCGTCCTGGTTTCTGACATCGTCATTGAGCCGGGACGCCGCCGCCAGGGTCACCTGACCTGTTTACACTCGGACGCTGGCATTTTTTCATCGAGGTTGCTGCCGCGTTTTTTTCCCTCGCGATAAACCATCGCATGCATCACCCCTAGGGATGGGCGATATTGGACTAAAAAAATTTTATCACGATAATTTCTGGCATTTATTGCGATAACGATAAAAGTGACGATAAAAAAATATTAAACAATTCAACTCCGTCTTTGGGGATTTTTTTTGAAACCGCACGTTTTCGAAACCGCACTCGGGAAATAAAACGCGTTTACACGGAGCTGTATTTGAAAAAAAAAAAAAAAAATCCTGTTTACACAGATACGCTGGAAACGACTGAAAACGTATATAACGACATATTCTTACCGCGTTGAATTTTTTTGATATCGCAAACGCCGATATATCGTCCATCCCTAATCACCGCAGCGTGGAATTTTGACTTTTTTCATCGATTATCATCTAAAAGTCGTGTGCAGAAATGCTCTTTTATCTCTCTTTCTGTCTTTCTGGGCCACAGCCTGTTGGGCGGAACGATGCTGTCTGAGGAATTTGTTTTTCTGTCTCTGGATTGCTGACCTGCCAACGCGGAGCAGGTTTAACGTTGCCTTTGCATTATAAATATTTCAAACTTGTGCTGGTGATTCATACTTCATATTCCTTGGCTGGATTTTGGATTTTTTTTTTATGGTTTTTCTTTTCTTTTTGAAAGAAGAAGAAGAAAAAAAAAAAATCAAAGGTCATATGTCAGACTTTTTATTTTTTCGGAACAAATTCTCGTACTCGTCTTGAGTGTAGTTTGAAGACGTCTTGATCCAAACATTTCGCATCGTCTGCCTGCTCTTTTCGCCACCTGCTGGCTTTGAATTTGAAATGACACATCTTCTCATTTATGACTAGAGCTGTCTGATTTCTGTGTGTGTGTGTGTGTGTGTGTGTGTGTGTGTGCCTGCTCTGTCCTGTGCTCCGCCCCACCTTTGATACACTCTTGATTTTTTGCAACCTGTCCCTTTTTGGCAGTCAAACACGCTCCATTATCTCGGAGCGCTTCTGCAAATAGGGCAGCGGCTCCATTCAGCCCATTAGCGTGATGGAAACGCTGGAGGAGAGAACAGTGGTGGTTTGTCTCGGTGGTCAGTTGAATCAGGCGGGCTTGCAGCTTTGGCACATCATGCGTGATAACCCTAATTAACATCTGTGCCAATACTGGCCCACGGACAGATTTCTATGCATCGACTTCCTGCTCTCGCAGTTTCATCTTGAGAGTCCGTCAGCTCAATTTTCTTTTTTTTTTTTTTAAATCCAAATCGTCTCGATCGAGGAGGAAATTGCATCGGCGACGTCATTTCCACCCGTTTGATTTTATTTTCGACTTGATTACCTCCGTGTCCGCCTCGCACTCAGCTGGACCGAGATCGGGTTTGTATGCGCCGTTTAAGTCTGGACGCTACAGCTGGAGGCCTCCTATTGGTGCAGCCCCGGGTCAACTGGCCTGAGGCGAGCCACAGTGAGCGCTCCAGTGTTTAGCAAAAACAATGTGGTGTGCCAGCAAAACCCCGGCGCCGCTCTCTGTTCTTCTTGTAGTATGAAAAATGTCGCCCAGTTCTGGTAAAACTGCTGCTGCAAGCAGCAGCAATGCAAATTTTTTTTTTTAGCCGTCACTTCAATGCTTTTCTTTTGGGGATTTAGAGGGCAGCGAGCAGTAACTAGAAGGTGGACTGATTTGTTAAAGTGGTGGCCGGTGCAATTTAAGATTTTTTTTTTCCCTACCCGAGGTTGGCTAGACGGATGAGCGACATCCCAGACGTGAAACGTCAGCAGTCCGGCCGGCGTGCAGGGTTGAGGCGGATCGCTTTCAAAACGCACTTCCATGAAAAACTGTTTTTATCGAATCACAGCGCGGAACGCAAACAAAAGACCTGCTGACACAAGATTCATCCTTAACGCAGAGTTTTCCCAAACAGCGGGGCTGTCACCTACGGTGAGGGAAAAAAAAAAAAAAAAAAAAAAAATCCTGGCAGCCCGGAGTTGTCGTGTCACGGGTGCAGCCGAGAGCAAATTGATTTCTAAAGCAAAAATCGCTGTGACACCGCTCCGCCCCGCTGATTGCAATTGTTTGTCTCCGCAGTATTGACCTGCCACTACAGACTGAACGGCCGCGGCTCTGATCTTGCCTTTGCATTTTAAATATTAAACACCTGTGCCGATTATTTGTGTTCCGTGTCGCCTCGGCTGGATTCATAACGCTTCGTGTTTTGTTTCTGCGCTCTGGACAAAAAAAAAAAAATCAAAGGTCATGTGTTAGCAAAACAGCGCGGTAATGCGTGGCGTGGCGTGGCGTGGCGTGCGGGCGAGGTACAACCAGCCAGAGGTAAGAGGCGGTGATGAATAGATATTAGCTCATTTATTGCATCCGCGCGTCCAAGCTCGCCGCTGTCCGCCACTTCCTCTGAGTAGAACAGGAAAAAAAAAAAAAAAAAAAAAAAAAAAAGGGTTTCCATTATCGGCGGGTTGCATGAGAATTCACCGCTAATGGCAGCCGGGGCTCGGCGTGTGCGGACACGGTGGTACGAGGGGCCCCCGCATTAGCATAACATCAATGTCAAGCTTAAATCCCCGAATAGAGATAATCAGTATTCCACCTGTCATTTTCACACGGCACTCTGAATCTAAAATAAACAGGCCGGGGAAATATCAACGAATCGGACGCGGGTCTCGCATGTACGCCGCCGCTGCCGCCGCCGCCGCCGAAACTGAATGCAAATGTGACACCGGCGCTGCCTGCAGGGGTGAATTATGAGCGAACAAAGGCTAATGCAGTGAGAGCGCACATTATCTCCGCCGCCACCGCCGCGAGTCGGGCGGCGGGCACCGGTGTAACGCATCGTGTACGGCCTCCAGCGGTACGTAGCCGCGGCCGGACGCGGGCAGGGACACAGGGAGTGCACATCACCCTCGGCTGATCGCGCGGCGTCGGAGGGAGGTGAATCTTTGCAAAATGTTCCTCTGTCCTGTAAAAGACCACCCACCCCGCCAACCTTCCTAATAGGATATACTCTATGACTGTGTGGCGAATGGTGAGCCCACAGGCAGAAGACGGAGAGGGAATGCAAATTGATCCAGTCCAAGGTCGGCTGACACGCAGTCAGGCCACCAGGAAAAGGTACAACAATCGCTCGTCTTGGCACGCGAGAGGCTTTTTTTTCTTTTCCTCCAAGTGTTCCGACTGAGCGAGTGACTCAGCCAGAACGGCAAGAAGAAAAGGCGGACAAATGCCTTTGTATTTGGATATTGTATTCCGTTTCCCTGTTGATGGGCTTCATGGATAAAGTTTGCAGGCGACTGATTGTGGATGTTTAAACCCAAAGATGGTCGCTGTAAAAAGAAAACGAGAAGCCAGAACTGATTCTATATGCATGAGAGTGCCGCCGAGACGTTTAGAATCTCGCGGAACACAGGCCCCTAATGTTTGGCTCGAGCTCTCAGCGCGAGCTAATAAAACCATCAGAGATAAGAGAAGATTTTCCAACTGTGTGATTGACATATTTACAACCCGCAAGATGTCTCTAAACTGATTTACAGCTAAATTTCTTCTTCTTTTTTTTATTTTTTTCTCGCCGTTTCATTTGAAAATAAAGAAGCAAACTCCGACAGCCGCGCACTGCCTGATCGTTACCGCGGCTCGATTGATTGACATTATGAAGACAAATTCTTTCATCTTGGCGGCGGCGGCGGCGACGTGAAGTCGATATGATTTACATTTTTAGCAACTTTAATTTAAGTTGCTGTTAGATTTTTTTTTTTATTTAAAATTCTTTTTTTTTTTTGCGGTCCACATATGAGTTGTCAGAAGCCAGTGCGGCTCTAACTTCCATTGCTTCTTCGCCCCCAAAGGCTGTATGTAACCGCGAGATGATTCATAACACAGTGTCTCAGTAAACACACCGCAGCTGTACTGCTAGTTTCTTTTTATTGGCAGCACCACGGTTTATGTGAAGAAAAGTAGTTTCCACACGCGAGAAAGACTGTTTCTGTTTTCAGAGAAACAAACGCATGTAATATGCCGACATTAGGCAGGAATCTCCTTCTACTGAGTAGTGCCGGCCTTGTTTCAGTACACGTGTGAATATTACAGTACAGTCATCTTGGTAGTTACACATGATGCGCGTGATATTGAAACACCGTGTCCCCAAACCACAAGTGGCAACAAACGCACGCCGTTCAATGCTCATCACAGCGCGGACGGCTTAAGTGTGGGAGCATTTGGCTTCCGTCCCCAGTCGTCCCTCAGGGGTCTTCACCTTTTCCAGGTGTCTGATAAACTGCTCTCACCCTCGGCGGCGATGACGGAGCGTTGCTGCAAGACTCCCTCCCGCCCTCTGCAAGCCGCCGCCATCGTCGCTGAGACTGAGCTGCGGACGCAAGGAGGCTGCAGTGTCAACGTGATTTGCACAAAACACAAAGGGCATCACAGTGCAAAGGTAACACCGAGAATATTAAGTGGCGGAGTAACGAAATGTAACATTGTCATCCAGATAAAGACACAAATTGCTTCTTCAGAGAAAAATATGACCGTCTTCATAAAAAAAAAAAACAGAACAGTTTCTGGCCAACATTGATTGACGGCACACGCACAACCGTATCTTTACCCACACCGGGGCAAAAACTGCAACGCTAATGGTTGCCGAGTTGGAAAATAAGGTTTGTGAGGTCAGCAGATAATGGTCATCCTCTTCCCACGCTGCAAAGCATGCTGGGTCAGCGCCGCACCGACCGGCAGAATGAGGCGTAGAGCTACTTAGCTGCGGTTCCCCCCCAGCGAAAATGATTCAACGGGGCAACTTGTCTGCCTGCCACTCGCGCAGCAGCTCTGGCTCCCGGCAGATATTTGTTATTGCCTGGCCTCCTTTAGGCTGCCTATGAGCTACTGCAGGTCCACTCCATCATGCTGAGGGGGGGTGCGTTGTTGCTGCTGCTGCTGTTGTCGTCGTCGCCCCCCCCCACTCCCCCGGCCCCCTCCCCCCCCTCCGGTTCTTTGGCGCCCGGTGGACCGTCCTGCTGCATCACGCAGCCGAGCCGCTTGGCAGGCGCCCCGCGGTACCGTGCCGAACGTGCTTCGGCCCGCCTCGAGGCTATGTGTTATCGTCGACTCCGGGGAGGCTGCGGTTCCGCCGTCTGCTTGTCCGTCAGACTATCGCGTCGCGCACACAGGACTTTTCAAGCGTTCCTACCAAAAACAAGCCGACGAGGCGGGGGGAGAATAATCGAACCTGTCGGAATTGAATAGGAAAGGAAAAAATAAAATCGACGTGGGGTTGATCGTAGCTCGATGGACAGCTTGTTGATTTGTTTCCCTTTCCAACTCTGTTCCATTTGTTCGCATTCGATGTTTTGGTTGAACCACAAGTCCTTGGCCAAATGTCTTTCCCTTCTGACAGTTTATGCTATTTTCCCGTTGGTATTGACAGAGTTCTGTAAAAAAAAAAAACAATGGGAGAAAAAAAAGGGAAAATGGGAAGAGGCTGGAAGACTCGGCAACAGCCCCCCCCACCCACGCTTACCCACCAGCCAGGTCGCATGCTTCCGCGGGACGCCATCCAGTGTCTCAAGCAGGATTTGTCCCAGATTAGCCAGCATGGTCTTGTTAGTCTGTCGCGCACGTGTGAGATGATCCCTCAAGTGATGAGCTGCGCTGATGGGTCCGGCCCTGTTGGCAGGACTCCACGTACTCGGCAGTGCCACCTCCTGGAGGTCATCCGTAGTAACCTTGGCTCTGTGAGAGGGCTGGGCATTGTCCATCCTGGACGGTGGCACCGGTTTGGGTGTGATTGTGGAGAATGTAGGATTGTCTCTATTTTCTGGAAAGGTTTTATTTTCTCGACCTCTTCGCCATCTTTCCGGAGTTTTCTGCCTATTAAATACATTTTCTCTCGACTTTGCTTTCCTGTCCCTGGCCCTCTTGACACCTTTTAACCTTTCACCTCAACAACAAACCCACGAGGTACGACCTAAACTCAAGAGCTAATATAGGATCATGAGGGATGTAAAGTGTTCCCTGTTATCTCTATACGTCTTTATTTTTTTTCACCCTGCACCGCAGCGCAGCAGCCTTGCATGACTTTAAATTGTTCTGGGATGTTTTGTAGATGTTCAGAAAGCAGAATAGTTATTTAATCCCTCTGTTTGCAGAAGAAGCTGTTTTCTTTTGTTGGACCTTATACGTGTTAAAGATGCGTGGAACCGTGGCAGCCACGAGGCGCTGACCCACCCCTTTGTGACATCAGAGATGATTTCGAGACTGATTTTTTCCTCAGGAGCAAAAGTGGTCGTGAAAAGAAAGAAAGGGCGGAGTTGTTTTCGTGCCTGGGAGGCTCGCTGGCAGGTTGCACGTGCGCCACCGTGGTATAAAAAACCTTGACGCCGTGAATTGTGAGTCATGCGGGACCTTTAAAATGTAACGTTTTAATATCGCTTTTATAAACCACCTTATTGCAAAAAGCCCGAAGGCAAGACTATCCGTGAGGCTTTTCCATAATAAAAGAAATAAAAACTGATCCCTGTCTACGGTGCCATAGTTACCCAGCATGCCGTGCATCAGGCCTGACACCCGCTGAGCCTCCGCGCACACTGCGCACCTCGCCGTGGTTTTTTCCTTTTCTCCTTCTTTTTTTTATGACTCGCGCCGAAAGTCTGCAAAACGGGCAGCCTCCCCGCCACCGCCGCCGCCGCCGCTGCCGCGACCTCTTTCTGAACCTCGGCTGCTCCCTGCGCGCGTCGCATCCGGTTCGGCGACAGGGTTTCTCGCGGGCGGGAATCGTGTCCCCGCGCTAAGTGCAGTCAATTAGAGGCTCGATTCGGCCCAAAAGCCGTGGAACTGACAAGAGGCAGGAAACAGGTGCTCGCGGCGGATGGCGGACGGCGCGTCGCAGAAGGAAAGGGAGCATCTGACAGCCGGCGTTTCATCCGTCCACATCAATCCGTCACTGTCAGCCGTCGCTGTCACAGCCTTCAGCCACGGGCTGACGGCGGCGGCGGCGGGGTTGCGCAACTGCGTCGGCGTCGACCGCGTCGGCTCCCATCGCGATGAGCCACCCAAGGTTACCGAACGTTAAATCGAGGGGCAGAACCAGCGCCTGGAGAATTTTAAAAGAGAAAGTCCACCCGGGTAATACGTGATGTTTTTATTTTTCATTTCGCTCGTTTTTTTTTTTTTTTTTTTTCCTGAAGTCAAAGGTTCGGTTTTGGATGGCGAGCTCCGTGCGACTCTCAGCTTCCTTTTCGTGGCCAGCCTCGACAGAGCGGCCCCCGTTCTATCTGAAGAAGATTGAAATGTGCACTCGAACAGAAAGGCATTACTTTATGTCACTTCACCGCAAGAGAGTCGAGAGCCCCGGAGGTCAGCGGCGTTTTCAAAAGTTGCTGTCTCTTGGTATGTGGCACTCGTAGGTTGCCTTCGACGTGGCGTTTGTGAGGAATAGCGTCACGCCGAGTCCAGGGTAAAGAGAAGCGTGTTGTGTGTTTTTTTTTTTTTTAAATGGTTTTGCCGCAGGATCGCAGGTCACATTCACGCACTGGACCCTTTTTGTCGTCACGGCGTCGGTTCTGGATTGTTTTCGTCTTTCATTAGTGCAACAAATTGTGCACTTGATGCCTTCATGCACTTTCCTGAGAACCAATTATCTTCTAAGAAGTGTAGTATTTTTTATTTTCCATGGATATATGAGTGAGGAGATACTGGCAGGTTTGCAAACGTGAGAGGTGATTGTTCCAGAATAGAAAAGAATATAATAGAACAGAATAGAAAATAATAAAATAGAATTGAACGAGGCTATAAAAAGCCGTGGAAGCCAGCTGCTTCTAAATGGGATTAGCGATGGCCCTGCGACTTTTGCTATCGGACATCTTTCTGCCTCGCTCCTGACTTGCTCTGTCAAGTATTTTGGCCAAATGTTGCGGCGCACAGCTGCTAGCCACTGGTCCCCCAACTGTAAATTGGCTCTGCCAAATCTCGATGGTCTGCTTCCACGTGAAAGATAGATTGTTCACCCAATCACCGTTCGAGGTCGCTGCCTCCATTTTCATCCGTTTTCTCTGGGCTCTTTATGGGACCGATGTGTGAAATGAATCCATAGCGTCAAGGAAGTATTCTGCACTGCAAGCCAGATTTAAACTATTTGGAACTAAATGCTGGCGGCTACAAAACGTTATATTGTGTTTACTCAGTGCAGTCTGTTGCCTTTTATTGAATCCCTCTGTATCTGTATTCTGCATCTGCAGTTTTCTGGAAACACAAATTGTGCAATCGACAACATTTCAAAGAATTCCTTTAAAAATAATCCTGCAGAAATGTTCTAAATGATTCTTCATACAGCGTCAAAGTTAAATAAAAAGAGTGGTCCAAAAGAGATGCTTGAGCATTGAGTTACTATTCAATAGGGCTCCATAATGTATCGTTCCAGATGCGATTACTAAGACCAAAAGGAGAGGGAGGAAATGAAAACCCTATTGTGTTAAACTGACCTCAGCGGATATGAGCATGCATTATACCCTTTCACTTTGTGAGAAATGACATTATGAGGCCCATCAGGCTCGGATAGGGCTTTCAGCGCCGCAGATGGATGTGGAAGAGCGCGGCGAGATGAGTCACTTTTAACTTGGGGCGCTATTAAAACAAGGTGAAGACAGTAATTTCTCCAACGATAATTTTAGGCCTGTAAGATCTAAAAGGTTCCGTCATCGTAAAGTGTCAGATGAAAGTCTGGAATTTAATATAGACCTAGGGGGAAGCGGTGAATCAGCCGCCACTTTGGATCCCGGCGTCAGGATAGTTTGTGCGGTGAGTTTTGAGCGGTGCCCTCGTAAGACGCGAGATCCTTGTAGCTTCAAGAAAAACAGAAATAAACACGGTCAAATGTTTCCTCAATTCAAGGTGCGTTAAATGTCTGACTGTTACAAAATGATGTGAGTAACACACCAATGCCAAAAGGTTTTTTTTTTTCCTTTTCAGCTGCATTTTGTAAACACAATTAACACATGAGTAAAAAGAGCAAAACATTCAGTTGTGATTTTTTTTTTCCCAAATAGATAAATTGTGTGTGTTTTTTTAATTTTTTTTTCAGAATGTTTGACGCATGCAAACTTGCAGTTTAACCCAAGAAATAGACTGAAATACCTGCAGAGTGCAGACACCCGCATCATCTCGAGCCTCTCATGAGTCATCAGTGATTCATCAGTTGTTGTTTTCTTTTTTCTTTTTTTTTTAAATCCTGCACCGTTGGAATCCTGACTTGTTCTCTTTCATGTGTAGTATAACATCAGGAAAAGAGCTCAACACAGTGTTGAGCTTTTAGTCTGGCTGACCGTGCAAATCAAGTTAATACACGCGAATCACATCTCAGTCCCAGCCGGTCTGACATCTGAACCATCGACCCAGCGGCGTGTGAATAAAAATTGCAGCAAACAAACGCTTGTTGATGCTAACCATAGCATAGCCTGCTAAAGCGGTTACGTTTGCTTGGTCGTAATTTGAAAGATAAAGTGGTAAAAAAAAACAAAAAAAAAAAAACAGCTGTATTTTGCCACTTCATGCAGTCAATTACTAACAAAAATGCAAATGGTCCGGCTATCTGCTTGTTTGTCTCTGGATAGTTGTCATTGCTCGCTACACTCAGGATGTACCTGCACTGGTTTGTTTTGCCGTTCGTGGGGAAACAAGCCTCAGTTTGGGGCCTGAGCCAGAAGATAATGCGTGTGTGTGTTTAAATTATTAACCGTATGGAGCTCAGAGGTGGGCGGAGCTAATGAACAAACCTGATTCTGACCAGTCATATACTTCTCTTCGCTTTTTCCTGGCCATGGTGTTTTTTTTTTTGTTTTCTTTTGTTGTTCTTTTTAATTCACCCATTTGTACGAATTCCTCTGCTGATCGACCTTCAATGCCGTTTGCAAAGCAGAATTTGGTCTTGACGTCAGAGCAGACCTGACAATGCAAACCCACGTCCTCTTTCAATAACGTCCCTGATGCTGCCAAGGCAACGCAAAAAACTCAAGGCAAATCCAACTCCTCTCAAACTTACCAAACATTGTTTGAGAGGAACACTCTCTCGGCAAAAGTTCACGCAGTCGAGCCTTTCCAAGTGAAAAGATTTTTCACGTTTGTTTTTTTTTATCAGTTGTTGTTTTCTCTTGCCAAAATGCAGCTGCATTATCATTCTGCGCAACATATTCATTTCTGCTTTGTAAACGCTGCAATATCCACTTGCGCCCAGTAAATGGAAATGGGCCTCATCTCCGATCGCCCTTTTTTAAAAATGTCTATTCATCCTCATTCCTTGAGTCAGACAAACTAGCAATGTGATTGCGGCTCCGTCCTTCTTGTGCCTTCTCTGCAGTTATGGTGCTCGCAGTCATTATAGTCTGCAGCAAATCATAATGTTGTTTACCATAAAAGACAATGTCATGCAAAAACATCAGAGTCGTTTAGGGCGGTGGAGACGGGCCAGGCAGTTTCCTTCAAAAGACAAATAAGAATAAAACCCATTGTGGTCCTGACGTTTTAGGGAGCTCGCTGAAATATTGCAGTAGCGGACGCCCGGGAATGATAAATGTGCAATGATGGAGAAGGGGATTAGTATAAAAAGTGGTTGCAGACAAACATCTTTGCATGGATAATTGTCAGTCGAGAGAGAGAGAGAGAGAGGGGAAAAAAAACTCTAAACAACAGATGTTCTATTCTGGAGATGGATTGCCTCATGGCGATGATAATGAAGGTAAACCTAGAAAAACACACACACAGACGCACACGAACGCACACACACACACACACTCACTCACCTATTTTGAAGGGTATAAGCCTCCTCTTGTCTGTGTGAGGAGATTGTGCCGTTGATGTGTTTACCTCCAGCTAGATTTTTAAAAACAAGTTAGCAAGAGGTCCATCAGGTGACAAGTGCTCTTCGGTCTGCAGTTGGCCAACAGGGTGCTCGCACACGGCCATCAAAGTCCCGACGGGCTCGGTTTCCTGTGCGCAGAGCGCTAAATTGCGAGCTCAGGCCAGCGGACCGCATAGTCCTTTGGTTGTGCGCGCGCACCGAGTCACAAGCTAAGGATGTGTTGTGCATGTGAAAAGAGGTGAAAGCGGCGACAAAAGTATTTAGAAGCGCATGCGTGTAATAATCGGTGCAGTGTAATAGCCGTGCAGTCGGAGGTGTTAGTTGTACAAGTAAATATCTGCCAATCAGGTGGATGAAGGGCAGATGGATGATGGCGTCCAGGCAGCGGCGTCGTGATATGACGCAGCAGCTGGGGGATAGAAAAATTCAAATTGGCCAACTCGCACACTTTGTTAACTTTAAGTATTAGCCTACAAGGCAAATAAATGAAATGAAAATAAAAATCCATCTGGCAAATTAACCCATTTGCATTAATTACTAGTCTTTTGGCGTGACCCGCATTGCATATTCATCAACACCGAGCAAACATAAATGGACATGAATTTCACATTTTGGCATTCGTTTGCATGTGATACAAAGTTTTCCGATAATTACACACATAATTATACCTTTTAAAAATAGGAAGCCTTGCAGATTGAACAAGAGAAAATTCTCAATGGTCAGAGGATAACCGGACCAATCAGAGTCCTAGGAGGAGGAGGAGGAGGAGGTGGTAGGCGTAGGAAGGGGTTAGCTTCGGCAGGATGTAAAATTCTATTCGTATCAAATGAGTGTACTATACAGTATAGGAAAAGGTATTGTTCGGGAGCAAAAATATTCCTTACCTTTTTGTGTATTCCAGTCATAAAATTTTTTTTCTAATTGACTACCGAAAGAAAAATGTGTGACAGTAACACAGACATTGTTAATGCAGTGTGATACCATTCCCGTGTTTTGTGTGTCTGCGGTTTTAACTTATTCGCATCACATCGGCTCCATTCACCAGTGAACCGATAATTTTTGACACTTTCAAAAGAGAAGCCACTTAAAAAAAAAAAAAATTCCCCCCCAGCATGCGTCCCTCTTAAGGCTGTTTTCTACCTTGACCTTGTTGACTTAAGATATCTTGAGTGTGAACAGGAGCACTTGTACAAGGTCGCATCGGCCGGCCGAGGCGTTCGGAATGAGGATTAGTTTGAGGACGAGGCGAAATGAAAACTGCATAAGGTTTTTTAAAATCTTTTTCAATTTCGTAGCCTTTGCTGATGTTTAAAGGTCAGGCCTGTAAAATTTGGCTTAGTTTATTATTTTCATATTAGTAAAAGCTTAACATACAGCTCATAAATACATGAATGAAAGTGTTTGGTTTTCCTAAGCTTAGAACGGTTCTTATATGTACAGTATATAAGAATATACGTAGATCAAGGGTCTTGGTCCCAGTTAGCTGCCATATTTCTAAGGAAGCCTGGTGTGGACAATCCAGCCCTCTTCACAGCGCGTTTCGTACTTAGGGTGACTGCTCCTGTCCTCAGAAATCAACGGAGGTATCCAGTTTTGTGCTCGCAAGCCACTGTAGTTCACTGGCAAGCTTCCGAAAGAGAGGGTACGGAGTCCCTAAACAGAAATGAGTAATCTAAAACGTAACCACTTGATGTCACTGTTTCTTCTTAAAAATCAGCAAAAATTACACAACCTTAAAGAGCCTCTCTCACACCCACACACACACACACACACACAGGAACAAAGTTCCGGTGTAGGGTTACAGACGGCAATCATCTGACTGGCGGGTGCCTTGCTTGCCTGCGTGTGAGCAACCTGATGTTGCCGAGGCCGACCTCCCAGAATGTGTGAAATGAACAGTAATTAATGTTGAATAAGTCTGAAGGCCAGCACATGCCCCCCCACACCCCCCACACATACACACACACACACTCGTCGTCTGCCACTAATGGGAATATGATTGCATTCAACCCCCCCCCACCACCCCTCATGAGGGTTCTTTGTCTAATTCAATCAATACTCGCGAGCGTTTAGTGCTCTCAGAGTGGCTGTCGTGAATGAGGTGAGGCAAAAGAAAAGCAATTCAGAGGGAAACCGCTGCCGGTCTGGCCAGTGGTCCAATGACGAGAAGTGAGGGGTGGAAAAAAAGCTGAATTGTTTCGCCCCCTTCCGGAAAAGCCCCAAAATCATATTACAGTCAATTGCAGTCATAAATTTAAACCAAAAAAAAAAAAAAATCCTTGAGTCGGATCCAGGGTTGCACTTCCTGCCGTGATGCAGGAATATAAATTCCTTCTCCCCGGCAACTCCGGTCAATACGCAACGCCGCGCCGTCCAGACCTCTCTCCCCGCTCCGAGACCCCGCCCGGCTCCCAATTACCTCGCCAAGCCATGCAACGCAAATTCGGTCGGCAGGGTTTGAATGACGAGCGAGCGCGAGGCCGGCCGGAGCCGCCGAGGGTTGGGGATTGCATCTTTAATTTGTGCGTTAAACGGTTTAGGGACGATTTTCCCGTGCGATCAGATGTCGAATAACAGAGTAGCCGTTTATTCCGGATGTGCGTGAGCAGCTGTTCAGGCGTGGCGTTGCATTGAAAGGCTGTTTTGCGAAGCACAAAGCGAGCTCGTTCGTCATGGGGTGCTGCACGCTTCGCGCGCGCGCACACACACACACACACACATATGTGTACATTATATGAAAAACACACACCCGCAGCAGCCCGACATCACGACACACAAAAGATCTGCAGCGAGCGGCATTAGACTGTGAAACCTGTGCCTGTACACTCAGTGATCAGATGCACAAGTGTTGCTGGGTAAATGTGCGTCATGTGACCAGAAGTGTGACTCTGTAGTGCAGGTTTTCTTTCTTTTTTTTTTTTTTTACCTTGTATGGTTTATTTGGAGCGAAACAACGGCACTTCCCCGTCGACTGTAACTTTTATGATAGCTCGAGTTTCTTTCCTTTCCTTTTTTCTCGAATGTCCCTATCGGTCCCACCAGCCTGGTTCCCCCCTGGTTACCTCCCTCTGTACTGAACAGCAAAACCCACTTTAATAGTGTTTTCCGCAAATGTTTTCCGTCGCGAGCCTGTCAACAAACTCCTCATAAATGAGAAACGTCAATCATTTACTGGTACCTTGTTTGTTTTGCTCCACTTCACTTTGTGGAGTGTGCGCGCTGGCAAGTGAAAATCCAGTCCTGGAGCAGCAGCGTTGGAGCATTTTGTGATGTCACAAAGGGTGCTTACACCTCGACCTGCAGCCAGGTGTCAGTTCTCCCCCTGGAGACAAATGGAAGGCATGTCTGAAGGTCTGTGTTTTTTTTTGAATTGAGAGTTTTTGCTGGAGGCTGTAAACAAAACAAAAATTAATCCTGTGGACCTGAAAATAGTGGTATTTTTCTAAAGGTGCACAAGCCCACACAGGCAGTGAGTATAAATATTTGCCGTTTTTAGAGGGTTAACTACACTTCAGCATCAATATGTTTTAACTCAAGTCATCTGCACAAACACGGCTATAAATCCTCACTGGATCTCTGAACCTACACCGTGTAATTGTTTTTCCCCCACCCCCTTTTTTTGGGGGGGAAAATCTATTACGTGCTGTAGTAATGTTCAGCATGCTAGCCGCAGACCACTGAACTCAACACCCACTTTAATGTCAATCAGATCCCACAATGGCTCAAGAGCCATTTAGTATGATTTCGCCACTAGAGCAGAATAGGAAATTACCAAAGCGCCTTGTTATGAAAGTGCTGCTCTATCCTTTTTTTCTGCAATCAGCCCTGCGTGGCTCAGCCTCAGTCCCACTCCACGCGAGCAGGACAAACATCCTCACTCATGCACATCATCGCTCGGCTTTGCTTTTGCGATTCAGCCCTAAAAATGTTTTTTCTTCTGTTCTTTTTCTCTTTCACTTAAGTCCCCCCAGATGTTTTATCGACCTCAAATTATTTTTGCCTACAAAAGAATCGTGACTGGAGGGTCTTATGAGCTGCAGCAGTGCGTTTTACGGGGTGAGAAAACGCTCCTAAGAAACACAATAAAAGAGAATTAGCTCAGCGCAAACATGTGGCGTCGAGTTGCCTCACAGAATACTTTTAGACTTTCAGCAGTTGGATTCTCTCTGCAGATATGGTGACAAACATTTCCCCCCAAAAAATGTCTGGTACAAAGTGGCTGCTCCGTAAGCGTCCGACTGTAGCTTTAGCCGCTAGCTAGGTAGCATGTCGGGAAATGCGCAGTTCTAAAAAGTATGCAAGGATTCGCTTTCATCGTCATGACTGTCATTCATTCAATACATTTTATTAAAGTACCAAGTCATTCTTAAGTATGTGCAGGCTACTATTTTTTTTTTTTTACGTATCTATTTATTTTATTGACCAGCTATAGAAATGCAACAAAACGAAATGTACAGACGAGCACAACAGCGGTGCTGAACACGAACCAACGGATTGTGTTGCTGTTTGCCTTGGAGGCAGAAATCAAGAAATATCTGGGACCAGAAAAGAAAGCTCTTCTTCTTCTCGAGTGAAGGGTGAGGCCTGAGTTATTTGACCTTCCATTTCTACTTTCCTCTTTATTAGGATTATTATTATTTTCTTTTGCCTTGGAGTAGCCTTGAAGATGAATGCCACACTGATGCACTTTTATTCATGGGCGCTGACATTGGCCCACGTTGGCTCGGTTTTGCGTTTCCACGCGAGCTACAGATAGCAAACTTCATATTGTACCTCGCTGGACTGAAGCTTGCCGTTACTTTATCAAGCTGTTAAATCTGAGTAGCCGGCAGCGTCCGCACGTCATTGCGTTAAGATGTATCCAGCACAGTGTTGGCAATCGAGTCAATTTTGGCGAGCCTCACATCTAACCTTGCACAGCGGAAAGAATCAGCCTGAGTGAACGTTTTTTGTTGAAATATACATATACTCGATCAACCTCCTGCATGGATAAAGAGGGAAGAGGAGAGAAGTGGCTGTTGCCAGCAGGCCTGAAGATGTTTCAGAAAGACAGAAAGAAGAAAATTGCAGATGGCATTTTCATGGCTGTGTTCTTAGAAACTGATGTCTTTTTCACTGAAGTACAAGAAAGAAAAAAAAAAAAACATGGAAGACTTCACACATTGCACAGCATTATTCCCCTTTCCTCTGGACGGGCTTTGGCAAGAGTTGAGGCGTCGACTCGTTTCTGATGTCGCGCCGCAGCAAATCCGATGGGCCTTCTTGAATCGTACGGACACCAGTTCTGACTTCCATTTCCCATTGCGCGCTCTCTGGGCTCTCCTCCACATGGACGCCTGAGACGAGCTCTTCGGATTTACCGCAGCCCACCCGGGTGAGCCCCAAAGTTCATTGAGATTCAGAAAAGATTGTTGTCCGGTGCTTCGGCTGTGCGTAAACAGGTAGGTGTGGAACTCTCGACTCCACCAAGAACTCTCTCGCACACACACACACACACACGCGCACACCCTCAGACCGCAGACGCCCAAACATGCCTGTCTGACCTTCATCAGTAGGGGGCTGATCACACTGAGCAGTGAGACCAGGGCAGGGCGGAGAAAATGCCGGCGAGACAAGCAGTCGGAGTGACGCACGCAGGAAAAAGCCTGTCTATGAATTAGAAGCCCCACATTAAGATTCTGGCCAACAGTCCGGACTCTAAACAAGCACAGTAACAGCATGAGGAGAGAAACGCCATATCCATTCAAAGGAGAGCAAAAACCTTTCGTGACTCCAAACATCATTATGCTTATCCCAGCCGTTATCGCACCCCTGGAATTACTTGGTCAAGCTGTATTCAGATCACAGCGGGCCCGAGATGTAACCTAGCAAGAGAGGAAATAAATAATAGTGGGGGGAAAAAAAAGAAGAAAAAAAATAACGGCAGGCAGGATGAAATGCCCACTGCTGCTCCACGGCAACACTATCAGCGCTAAGCTCCCGCTTTCACTCAGGCATGCCAAGGGTGTTCCGTGCTGATAAATTCGCCAAGTGTGTATCTTGTGTGTTAAAAGGCGAAGGAGTTCAGCGGCATCCCGGAGATTCGGGGACCCAAGAAGAGGATTACAAACAACTGGTGCAGCTACAACAAACCCCCCCCAACACCCGTCAGGGCCACGGGCGGCGTGACGGCATTATCCATCATTAAGAGCAGTTAATGAATTAATGGCGTGATAAATCAGAGCAACAAAAGAATGAGGGCGGCAAATCTTCTAAATGATCAAATAATGAAAACCTAATTTGTTTTATCGGCTCCCACGATCGAGGCTGCGGCCTGCCAACGGGCGTTAGCCGCCGAATGAGAGGGAAGGGAACGGTGAAATGGTGACGCGAACAGAGAGTGAGAGAGTGAGAGAGAGAGAGAGAAGCTCTGCCGATGTCGGACTGATACTATTCACGCTCCAAAACCTTTGGCTGCCAGGTAGGAGCCGCGAGGTGCGGAATACTAATATGGAAAATGCTTTTGAGCTTCAGGGGTCACAACCTGAGACATTTTAGCCAAGGCTCCAATCAATTCCAATTTGCCACAGCAACATCCCGCTGTCACATTTGCAAGCACAAAATGGAAGCAAATTGTAGTAGGAAAAAGGCAGATGTGGAGAGAAAAAGCAGCAGAGAAGCAATGGGAGCCGGGCTTCAGCCTGCCTCTCGGTCATATTTCTCTTGTTCTGTTGCACGCTGCTATCGGCGGATGGTGGAGGTCCGGCCCCTGTCCGCAGCTGCCGATGATTCCGCAGCGCTAAGGCCGACGTGGTCTGGTTTCCAATTAAAGGTAGGAGTTCACCCCTGATTTGTATGTCACCCGGCTACAACTCATCGTGAGTGACATGGATCCACATTGTGGAGTTCCACCGAAGGAAGGGATTCCCGCTTAATGCCAGCAGAAAGCCACGGCAGGCGCGAGGTCGACAAATACTCTCATATTGCTTGTGTTGAGCCCTCGAGGAGTGCAGAAGCTCTTGCAGCCCGGGTCTTATATTCTTCAAGATGTTTTTTTTTTTTTTCTCTTCCAAGACCTTCACTGTGGTCTCCAAACTATGAGCTGCATTAACAGGGGCTTTGGTTGAGAAGGTTGAGTTAGCTTAAAGGTTACGAGAGATCTCTAGGTAACAGCTATATGAATTCGGCCATTCCAGGCTTGAAGGCAACGCCGGATGATAAAAAAAAAAGCAATACAATGGCACTGACAAGTAGTTTTATATTTATATATGTACATTTATTTATATAATTCTTGTTATTTACGTCGGAGTGCTTCTTCACAACCCACTTCCATTGCAGTGGGGGAATTCTTTCCACCGCTTTCACTTTGAGAAGGACAAAAGCATGTGACTCATGCAGGATGACAACCAGCCCAGAGAGAACGTTAATAGATGGTGTGGTCTGCGTTTGGTATTAACGTGCATCGCCGAGTCCGCCATGATCTCAACGGTCGGTCCACATCAATTACGGCCACCTCCATTGTTCAAAACGCCCTCCGCCCCGCACAAAGCACAACGTCCGTGAGTGACGCGGATGTTTTTAATGCCGTAAACCCCCCCCCCCCCCCCCCACCCGTCGCGAAAAGGTACGTGCGCCCGAGCGACATGCCAAAGCCAACACGCTCGCCAAGTGAATTATGGGTCTGGCTGCGCCGGGCTAATAGCAGAGAACAACGGGGACGTTTGTGACATGAACAATAACTACAGGGTTCACCGCAATGACAGGACTGACAGCAATAACAAACTAACAATGACAGAGGAGGGAGAAGGAGGCACGCCATCCTTCGCGCCCGCGCGTCTGCAGTCATGCGAACGTTCCGAAATAGGACGAGACGCGCGGCTAAAAGGGATGGATGCCACCGGCGGTTGACGGATCTTTGTGGAAAAAAAAACAGATGTTTGCGGGGAGGAGAAAGAACACAATTCACAATTAATATAAATGCATCAAACTCTGGAAAATCCATCACGGGATGCACAAAGACAAAAACCCCCTCCCCCCAAAAACAAAAAACAAAAACGTACACTCGCTCGCACAAACACATAAGCCAACGGCAAATCATTGAGTGGATTACAGGTCCTTTGTGGTTGTTTGCCTTTTTAATGGTGTCCTAATTATCATTTAACCCTAATTAACCTGTGCGGATAGGAGCCAGGCCTGATTAATCCTGCACATTGTCGGCC
The DNA here is from genome assembly GCF_046127955.1 of Nelusetta ayraudi. Lineage (NCBI taxonomy): Eukaryota > Metazoa > Chordata > Actinopteri > Tetraodontiformes > Monacanthidae > Nelusetta > Nelusetta ayraudi. The sequence goes on from NW_027466076.1 coordinate 7,032,068, forward strand.
CGCTGTGGGGCGGAAAACCAACTTTCTCATTCGCCATTTAATCAGCTTTCTGCCAAAGTATCGAACAATAAACACAGACGCACGCATTTACGCACACGCACACACACACACACACACACACACACAGAGAAAAACTCACGCGCACGCAGCCGTTTCGGAAACATCTTTGTACGGGTTCATCCCACAAGGACAGACGTAAGGATACATAGTTTTCTCCCCAAAGTTTAGCGTCTCCGTCACGCTGTCGCATCAGGGGAAAAAAAGTCCTTCTGGTTGCTTTTCCCCGACAGTCAGTCACCGCAGTCTGTTTTTGTTGCCTTTAATATGAGTTTCACCGGTGTTTTGTGAGCCGTTGTGCTATCCCGTTTTTCTCCCCAACTTTCCCCACCGGGTTCTATATTTCAATTTGGAGCTTTCATGAGCCGCTGGTTTTATTTTGTAGCGCGAGGCACCGCTGCACCTCACATGTATCCGACTGTGTTTTTGTTTCTGGATGCATTATATTGGCCTCCGGTTGGGAGGAAGAAAAGAAACAAACAATTCCAGCGTTGGACAAACAAAGCTGGCGCACTTGCAAAAAAAAAACCAAACAAACACGAAAACAAAACACATCTGCAGTGTTTCGTATGCAACTGTGAGACACGCAGCTCCCCGCAGCTCTGTCAGAATTGAGTTAGCACTTGGTGGGGCATAATATTGTGACTGCTAAGGTGCAATATTTCAAATAGGACAACACAATTTGAATGAATATTGTTATAGTTTTCGTTCCTGGAACGTGATGCAAAGATTATTATTCTGATTACCCGCATTGGTTTGTTTGAAATCATTGCATGCCAATTTATGATTCAAAATTCTAATCGGCTTCCACAAATCCAAAGGTGAAGTCAATGTCGATGTCTGTAGTTTTACTGTTGTTCATGTATACAGTAGATACCTGCTGCTTCCTCAATAAATTGGAATCAGGCTGAATGACCAACCTTGAGACAGTCAGTCTGCGGACAACAGTCCCTTGTTTTGACAAATGTAGAAACTTTCTCCTTTTTTTCTTAGCGCAAGTCTAGTCAACATAGTACTAATAATATATTTTTTCAATTATGTTGTTTGGCAAATTGTTAAAAAATGATAACACTCATTTTGAACGCCCAGACCAACTTTCACTCACTGTACCTCACTAATCACCCCTTTTTTTAAAAAAAAAAACGTATAACACAAATTTATGAGTGTAGAAAGAAAAGTAATTCATAAAATTATATATTTAAAAATTTTCATCCATCCAGCTTTGGAAAACTTCCTTCGTTGACAGAGCAGTCTCTGCTCCAAAAATGCCCAAACCCCCCCCGCTCCCATCTGAAACAGAAATTTGCCTCCCTGCAAAACTGTTTATTGAAAAGTGCTGGAAAATGATTTTGGGTCCCAGCAGCCCGACACCGTGGCTCTGTCGAAGTCGTGCATCGTGTTCTCCTCCATTATTTTAGCGAGAGAAGAACTTTTAATCAACGTGTTGGAGCACACAGGAGCAACAGATGACAGGTTGGAAGGAGAAAAACTGAAAGCCATTAGAAAGCAATTATTTTTGAATCACCCGCTGACATTATCAAGTCACTGTGTTGCATATCTGTCAATTTTCCCATATACCTTGCCTTCACTTATCTTCCCTCTATTTGTTCCGTCAATCCCGGCCCGTGTGTCCAAATGTGCACTTTATGAGACACTGCGGACCAGTGCCTTGTGGCTGATAAAGCTCCCCCCCAGAAAAACTGACTGCCACCGCTCATATTTTGTGCAACAGATTCATTTTGCTGTGTTTATCTGTGCTGAGCTGGTGGGCGGCACAGCCAAGCGGACGAGTAGACGGCGTCCTCCACTCTGGCCAAAACTCCGAAATTTTCTTTAAGGAGATTTTTTTTGGGGTGTTCCTGGGCCAGATGGGAGGGATGCCACCAATACTGGTGAGGAATGTGAATCTGCAGTTGGCTTCCCTTCTATTTTAGCGTGTGTGCAATAATCCGACAGAAAAAAAGATTCTGTGGAAGTTTTCCAATCAGATGGCCACACATTTTCAAAGTCCTGTAGTTTTTGGCTGGCCATCAGGATCTTCCCTTAAATGTGCCAAACTTCATTGTTTTTAAAGGGACTGATCACCCACAATTTTTTTACCAACCTGCTACTTACTGACTTCACAATGACTCCGGAGATCCATGCAACCCTTCTTGAGTTTTACACACAGAAATGACGACGACTGGCGTCTGTGTGGAGTTTGCATGTTCCTCTGTTCGGGTACTTGTGCTTCCTTCCATAGACCAAAAAACATTTAGTGAGGCTAACTGGCTACTCTAATTAGCCGGTAGGTGGGAATGTTTGCCCCAAATGTTGTTTTTCTATCTGCACTGTCGATAATCTGGCAACTTCTCCAGAGTGTAACCTCAGCCTTCAAAGTGAGACAGCTGGGATAGGTTCCAGCACCCCTGTTGGAGGGCAAGAGAAGCAGTGACGGAAAATAGATTGATGGATGGATGGGTGAAATAGAATTTTTAAAAGCTGGTGATGTCTTTCTTTCAAAGCATGGGTATTTCTTTTTTTTTCATTATTGAGTGCACTCTTCCCTAAAGTATTCAAATAGGAAAAGCATAAAGGTTTAGGAGGTTGTTCTTGAAAATGTTAATAGTGGTCATTCTTTGGCGGGCAACACAGTACAATAAAGATGCAGATTAAAAAAAAAGAAGAGATTTGGTTGAAAGCAACTCCGCAGATGGCACTGCAGTCCTTTTGTTAATGTTTTCTTAACGTTTCATGGACTCTCCCTCCACTTTCCCTTCTTTTTACCTCCTAAAATATACCCTTTAAAATAAATTCAACCTTTTGTCAAACTGCTAAAAAAAAACCTGAAAAACAAACAAAAAAAAAATCCCTGATCCCTGTAAGCACTTGCAGCATGTGCTTTCAGTCACGTTGTACGAAAAGAGAAATAGAGTTTCGCCTCCTGCAGTTTGAAAGCATCAAATTAAAGTAATGGAGGGAAGCGGGCAAGTTGGCCGCAAGTTCACAGTCTAAAATTGGAGCAATTATTTTTCCAACCTTGAACAGCAGCTGGATCGCCAATTGTCTCTCACTTCTTGACAATTAAAAAAAAAAAAAAAGCCATACTGAGAGGACAGGATGCCACGAAGCCACTTTGTTGGCCGTCAAATAGAGCGTTGACGCAGGACACCGACACGTCCGGGGAAATGTCTTGAAAAATATTCCACCGGGGACCGAGGCGATGGAGCGTTCACAATCTGGAAACTGGCAGGGCAGTAATGAACGTTACGCAACAGTTTAGTCCCCACCAAGGCTTGGACGAGAGGCGTTGCGAAACAGGAACCCTCGCGCCGAAACTCGGAAACACTGTTTTTCCCACTGCGCAAGATTTAATGGTCGATTACAGTTATTTTGGTGAAGACATTCAGTGTAATAGCGGGGGGCCCCCCTCCTGGGACAGCGTCATAGTTGAACTCACTTTCAAGTGAGAAGCTCATATTTCAAAATGGCAACGATGATGGAAAGTAAGAGTGAGTTTTCTTTTCTTTTTTTTTTTCCTTCCACAGTCGGCTAATTACAAACAAGCAGCCCCGAATACACGCTCAGATTTCTCCCTGCCCCGACGTCACCAAGTATTGGAAAATAAGTCGGTCGTGAAATCTCACCACACCTTTAATAAGAGCATGCAGGCGGAATATTGTTTTCAATTTCAGAGGTTCATTTAACAACATAATGCAAGTCATCATTCTTGTACCCATCCCAGTTAATTCTTGTTTACGCAGTGCTGCCTGGAATGCTGCAATTTCCTAAATCAGGTCAGTGGCTTTCTAAATCAGTGTGTCTGTATGTCTGCGAAACCTGATTAAATCAGACTTAGTGTGCTTTTTTTTTTTTTTTTTTCATAAAGAAAATATCATTTTTGGAGCAATTCCTAATTTTAACAGGCCCGTGGACCCCAGCAAGGCTGCCATTATGCCGTATTATCGTCCCTGTTACAGTTTTATCCACCTCCACTAACCTTTACCCTGCACTCTGCACCTCCCCGCACACACTCGCACATTCCTTGCTTTTTATTCCTGCCCTGTCTCCTCTGTCTCCCTCTAAAGGCTATTTTCCACATTCACTTTTTCTCTGCTCCTCATGACTCAAGTCACGAGTCATTAGAAAAGCCTGACCTTCTGGGAAAGGTCTTGGGTAAGCAGTGATAAAGTAGGGTTGGCCCATTGAAGAAAGCTATGCTGTAGCACCGTAATAGGTGCAGCTATAGTCCAGGGAGCCGACTAATGGTCCTTAACCCCAATGTGCCATTAGGCTGAAATAAAGACTGGAGGGAGGACGGAAAAACCCGTGGTCTCCCTTTCTTTTTTCTGCCCGCTGGTTCGGAGGAAATGGTGTCGCAGCGCAGCATGCCGACATTTTGTTTAATTGTCACCTTGTCACCAAAAACTTTCCTTTGCCGGCCTAAACTGTGGCGACAACGCAGCGGATCTGAAGCCGTACGTCTGTCAGTCATGATCTTGGTTGCACCAAACCTATTGTTCTGGGCATTTTGCTAGAAAGAAGATGAAAACAAGGAGGAACTGTGTTTTTGCTTTTTGCAACAGGCTTTATTCTCCACTATGTCCCACTTCTTTAATAGCGTGCAATCCATTGCAAGGTGGGAATTAGCAAAACAATTGACTACTTAGTATTCCTCAAATCGTCTGTTGTCTTTTTTCTTTCTGTATATCTAAAAGCAAGTAAACACTGAAACAGTTCCTCCATCTGTTACAAACGCAACTGTTTGCAGAGGGATCAGAGGAAGCGAAGGGTGGAGAGGACTTTCAATTTTTACCATCAAACCATTTTGTCCAGGAGGCTGAGGAAAGGGTGGCAGCGGCTCATGGGGCCCGGGCGACGGGGTGAAGCGATAGCCGTCCTGCTAGCTCACTGAAAGCTCATTTACCAGTCGATGTACCAAGTGACCAGAAGATTGCTGTGACAGATACAAGTGACCGGAATGAGTTTCCTCTGTCGGGCGTCCGGGGCCAAACCGCTGTGACGGGTTGACGAGTTCAGGCGTCGGAAGGGGAGCTGAGAGGAGTGTCGCTGTGCTTTTATTTCTAAAGAGGAGAGCTTTTGTTGTTTTCGGACATCGAGATTATGTTGTTTCCATGGAGCTGGAACAGTGCTCACGGCTGGCTGGCAGGATGGAGGGATGGATTAATGATGGACGGTAGATGGATGAATGGATGGTTGGATGGACGGCACGACTTATATTTATATTATTTACTTATATTTTGATATTATTTTGATACAGCGCAGTTTCAGTTCAGTGTTTTTGTTTTGAAACAGCTCTCATTGATTGATGGATGGATAGAAGGATGGATGATGGATGGATGCTGTACAGATGGGTAATTGATAGATGTAGATGGAACTACAGATGAATCGATGGCGGATAAATGGATGGAACATTGGATGGATGGGCAGCGCAACTTGTATTTTCAATGAATTCAATACGGCAGTGTTCAAAAAAGTTTCTTTTTCAGTTGTGCCATTATTTCTAACTAGGGCCCTTAATGAGACTTTGAACTTTCAAAGCTGAACACGCAGAGTCCAAGCTCCAAGCTGTGGACAAAATGGCAACCCGGCCTGAACTATTTCATCTCCCCGTTGTCTTTTGTGCCCCAGCTCAAAAAAAAATGAGCATATGGCCGACAGAAAAAAAAAAAAAAATGAGACAACACACGTGCTGCGAGTTTCCAGCAGAAGGTGAAAACACATTAATGAGCATTGAAAAAAAGGCAAAAAGAAATCTCATTAACTCCTGACTCAAGAGCCGCTCGCACTGTGGGACCGACGTAAACACACCAATTTGTGTTTCCTTTTGTTGTCACCAAAACTGTAACCGGATGCCGGCATTCAAATGTCGGAACGCGTTTGCAATTAGCACGCGCATTGTGATCGTAAGATGACAAACGCCAGCGTGCAGCTCTTTCTGTTGCGCGTAGGAAAGCGGGTTTAGCCCGACGACAACCACGCGATGCGGTTCAAAGTTTTCTTGCGGGTGCTCCCGGCATGAAAAACTACAGAAAAAGATGAGAAAAAACAAGAAGAAAAAAAACCCTCTGTCTAGCAGAGTGACAGTCGATGGTGCCCTGCTCTGTCAAACTCGATTAGCATTCATTGAAACACGGCAGCCTGGAATTGATTTGCAACTTGCCGTTTTATCGCGCTTCTACGTTGACGTGACACGCAGGTGTTAGCATCACCACGTCTCTGGGTCTCCCCGCGCTTTGGTGGGATTTCACCGTTTTTTAAAGGTGGGATTGTTTGACCGCTGCCGTGCGACGGAGAGACATATGTCGAGGGCTCCACTCGAATTAAATCAATTCCTCAAGCGAATCGCGCCCTCCGATCCTTTTCCAAACAAGTGTCACGGCGGAGGCGGTCTGCTTAGCATATTACGGCTAATCAATTGACCGCCGTGTTGATTAATGGAGGTCTGAGTTAAACCGAGCGGACCAGAAGTGGATGTTAGAGGCCTGCTCCCGCGGCACTATTGATTGCGACGAGGGTCAGCTCGCGTGACGTGTCACTGTAACGGCGGGCGGCGTGCGCGCCTGTGTGTGTGTGTGTGTGTTTGTGTTTGTGCGCGCATGCGCTCGTGCGTCTGCATCCTGTTATTCCGAAGCGGAATATTGAGTAGCTGTCCATCACGTCGGTGCTAAAAGTAGAGTGGCACCCTGCGCAGAGCACTGGCACGCGGAGTGAGCAGATGGTGCCATTTTTTATTAATGATTAACATCAACATTACGCTGCGCACATATCAAAACAGGCCACACGCGCCGCCGCAGCAGAGCGGCTTAGCGTACTGTAAACCTAACCCGACACGCGTGTGTTATAAGATGTGGGCCGGAAAACATGAATATTCACAGAGAGCTCATTCACGTACGGTTCGAGGAAACAAAAACACGACAGGGTTAGAAATAGGACATTGGCTGGGAACTCAGATGTGTTTTTTTTTTCCCCCCCCGTATGTGAAAAGCATATTTCAGTCTGAATTTCCGCACGCAGTTGCAAAACATCGCGCAGCCTGGTCGGAGCAGATTTCCCTTTCAGCGCTTGGCAAAATCCCGCCACACAGCGCGTTTTGGGAATAGCGCTAAATTGGCTAGACGAGACCGCCGCCCATAAATAAACATGGTCACCGGGGCTCGCCGTTGCAAAGGGGGCCCTGGCACTGATGGGGATCAATAAATAGAAGAAATCCCTCGGAGATGTATGCAAAGCCTTGGCTCGAGAGGCAACATAATGCCGCGCTGCACTTTGCGATAGTAATAAGTCAAGAGTCTAATCGGGACAGCTGCTGTTTCCGCTGTAGCTGGACTTTTTCGGAGGGCAGAAAAGTGGAGTGAGTTTCCATCACTTCTTCACATCCTTCTTCCTTCGCCAGGGAGAAGAAACTGTCACGGATGCCGTCAGTGGTTGGTAATGACTAGTGATTGGTTAAGGAGTCATTAGATTAAGGCTAGAGAGTTGTTTTAAATTGAAATACATGGGGTCCAATTGACTTGCTAAGCTATATAGCTGCGGTTGATAATGGTAAATAAATGGTAAATAAATTCAATTTGATTAGCGGATTTGTAATCCTAACATTTACATTTACTTAATTTCCCCAACTCCTTTTATTTGTATTTTAGCGCTGTGCAAACAACATTTAATTGAAGAAAAAGAAGAAGAAGAAGAAGACCTTTGTTTATCCCACGGTGGGCAAATTTGTATAATTACAGCAGCCAAAAAAAAAAGTAGCAATAGTGCAAAAGATCCAGAATTATATTAACTAAGGATAGAAGCAAAAAATATAATATCTGCTGGTATAAACAGAAAATAAAAAGCAAAGACATAATTGATTGATTGACAATCGTTTTTTTTTTTTTTTACAAATTCCGGGTCGACGAAAGAAAAGAAAAAGTTATTTACAATCAGTATTCCAGCTTGTAGCAGATAACATACGCTATCGATGCTGGTCACATGTCCCCTGAAATGCCGGAGGACTCGCAGCCGTATGCTAATGCGGGTGTTGAGCGGCAGAACCCGTTTTGCCACAAACCGGGCTGTCAGTGATGAAGCTATGAAGATGAAGCAACCCGCAGCATGTGGGATGTCAATGAAAATGAACCGATCAAAGAGCGGAGGCAGGTTAATTGGAGCGCACATCAAAGTCTCTGGATCCTCAGGAGGGAAAGATTCGCATTACCGCGTGCTTGACACGCGCTTCGTCCAATCACACGGACCTTATCTGAGCCCCTTGCTCACTCAGGCCAGACACCCCGCGGAAGGAAAAGCAGCCCCGTTCGTGGCAGAGGGAAAAGCCAATCTGTTGTGTTACTTTTTTTTTTTTTTTTCCCTGTGAATTCCAGGGACGGCGCCGTGTTGTTGCCTTGTGCTACAAACTGTAACTGTCCTACTTTATACCCAAATTGCTGCTTCATTTCACAACCTCTATTTTCTTCTGTATCTGTGTTTTTTCCTTACGACTTTGTGTAAATGGCAGAGAGGGGGTTGGGGGTGGGTTGAGTTAAATGGCTGCGCCCAGCAATTTTCACTCTCATTCTCTGTCCTCCTCGCCTGTTTCTGTCACCTTCCCACAAAGGTAGGAGTGGAATTTTACTAATGACACTCCTGGCAATCCAATTTTTGTCTCTTTCAGAGTCTTTTTTTTCTAGTCGTGGTAGAATATTCCTCCCCTCTCTCTTGGCCATCAACATTTAGATCCCATAATTGCCATTTTCAGATCTTTTTATTATTCCCCCCCCCCAGACTCCTTATTGGCACACTAACTCTCTGGGCCACAACCCCATGATGACTTCACAAAGGGGTCAACCTATCAGAACTGTGCAAAGCGAGTAAGCTTTGGAGGGAATTGACTCGGAAAAATGTACCTTTCAAGCCCGTCAGTGCGTCTGAAGTATCTGAAACGCTCAGACAAAGAACGCATGCCTTCCCTCACGCTGGGGTCATTCATAATATTGCCGCGTATGAAACCCTTCCGTTAATGTACGGCATATAATATTCAGCCGGCACTCATCAACATGAATGTAGCCTGGATTAATCTTGCTGTCGTTCACAATGACTGATTGCCCTCACGTCTGCACTGGAAGTGAATTAATTGCGCGGCCTCATGTCAGCCGGAGCACCTGAGGAGGAGAAAAGGAATTCAGAGTACTGATAAAGATGTGTAGTACAGTCCATTAGAGACAAATCAGCTTGCATGATTTGAGCCTTGTCATTAATATGCGGACCGATGTCTATCGGAATATTCCGGAATACGACATTCAGTTTTCGAAGCTGTTGGGGCGGAATATCGAACTCATGACAGAAGTTTAGTTGACACCACTGAGCTTTGGGGGATTTTTCGTTGTTTCTTTTTTCTTTTTCTTTTTTTGGCATGTGCACACATGGATGCATGCCCTCTTTGAAATTCACTACCGCGTTAAAGCCCCTTCATTTAATTAAATCAATTCAGGCAGCATATCAAACTGGACGGGTAAACGCAGCGGCGTATAACAGTGAGGCGGTCCTGCAGGATATCGACAGATGTGTTTCAATTGGCACTGTTTGTTTGCGCTCTTCAACGGAGCTCATTTATTTATTACAAGGCGAGTGTTGTTCCAGCGGTGCATTGTGTCTCTTTGCACTGGTAAAACATGGCAACTATTTCTTCCTTCGTAATATCTCTTCTTCGACTACTGCCGCAACTATTACAACTACTACTACTACAGCCGCTAGTACTACTACCTTTTAATGACAAATTGCAAAGACAAGTTAAAGACAGTCAAGATGACAATGTATTAAACTGATAAAAAAAAAAAAACACGCCACGATAGCAAGAAGCACGTTAGCTAGCTAATGCATAATCGGTGGACACACACTGGTGCACGTGGTTTACCAACACTTGACATCGTTCTCGTCTATTTTCGCAGCATACTTCCCACACTTGTTTACTCAAGGTGTTGAGTATCGCTGTCAGCGTTGAGTAAAAATAATGTTTTTTTAGCAACATTAGCTTCTGGCGGATTCCTAATCCGGCGAACGTTATCTTGACGTGACTTTAAAATATTTTTTTTTCCCCCGCCTGAAAGTCTGTGGCGTCGTCTGTTTTCGCCTCGCTCCCATCTCGCTATCTTTTCATTTTGCTCTCGCGGACACCGCCAATAATAAATGACGGCAAACTAGCAATCGTTCAATGCCAGCGCACAGCTGTACACGCGAGCAATTAACCGTATTGGCGAGCGAGGCGATCCGCCACAATGTATAGCTGCAAACCATTTTCCCAGATGTTCCGCTAAATCTCTGCCGTTATTTTTTCTCTCTCTTTTTTTTTTTTTTTTTCCTGTAAACTCTCCTGGAGGAAACTGCAACATTTGTTTGAAAGCATTACATGGAGGGAAAGAGAACAAGGGAGGCTTCAAGGCGCCGCTCCAAGGGATGTTTTTGGGTGAGACTTAAAGTCTTTAAAATCTGTAATTGCCCCCAAAGGCGTCGCCGCCTTGGTTTCGCTAAATGTTGCATTAAGTCGTCTGCCACATACGGATCTCCTCCCTGCCTCCAGGGCGGCAACTGTTGCCTTCGGAGGGATGAATAATTTTTCTAATTTGTCGAACAGTCCGTCTTTTGCCTTTCCAGGAGCGCGATACCCCAGGATTAAGGGCAGAAACCCCTGGCAACAACAGGTGCCTCGTGCCCATTAGACACACGGCCAGAGCTCAGCTTTTGCACAAAACATCAAGCCGCTTATCTGCTATGCTTCCAACCACAATTAGGTTTTTCCACAATAAACAAGCCAGACCAGCGAGGAAATCTATTTTGTGCTTTCAGCGTCTTCCGTTATTTAAAACAAATTTGCAGAGGGATTGTTGTTAAAACTCCATAGAGATGAATCAATTGTTGTTGTTTTTTTTTTTTTCAGCTGTAGCAGTTTAACACTGCATGGATCCATGTATTAGATTCATACATTGGGAGTCACGCGATGCCACCTGCTCATCTCCATGTGCGTCATCAGGCCATTAGGACAGGCCGGAAATTTGAATGGCAGTGACGTCAACAATATCAGTACTATGAACACTGTGGCCAGTTAGAATTGGTTCCCCGTGATGTGTCGCAGCAACAGCTGAGCACGCGGCCTCGAGCCGAGTTTCACAGTTGAAATATGAGCAGTCCGACGGCACGTTACGCACCAAACCGAGATATGGATCGGTCGGTTTTGTTAACTTCAAAGCAGTCACCCGCGTAACAGCGTATTTGTATGTATGAGGAGGTAGCGGTATGTATTATGGCAGGTTCAACCTCGCTCACACCGGAGACACTTTTCACCAACAATTGGCCCTGTTTGATACGCAACTGTCCAACCAAACATATTGTACTATTGGACTCTCCTGGCTTGCCGGGAAAAGTTTGTTTCGTGGCCCCTACATCATCCTGCAGGCGGCAGTAAGGCCGATGGGAAGTCTGGAGTGATAGTGAGGCATGTCAGGCTCCAGACAAAACAGATTTCGGGGGGCGGGAGGGGGGGGGGCGCACCATTAGGTGCACCAAAAAATGGATAACAGAGGTTGGGGGGGAAGTGAGTCGAAGCGGAAAAGAAAGAAGGAGGCGGCAACAGATAACAGACGACACCGTCGCCTCTCTGCTCCTTACCAAAGGCGGCAATCTTCTCCCCGGAACGGAAAATCTCTAAATTTACATCCTGGCGAGAGGCGGAGAGGGAGTAAAGTCGCATTCCACGTAAATCTAAAGGCCGTCACGGTGACAGGTGCACAAAATGCTCCGATCAATTAACGGGGGGGGGGCTTTTATAGGTGTGTCATCTGTCACTCCTGCCGCCATTAGTTCACTTTTCCAGCACTTTTTCTCCCCCCAATTTGGCAGCTCATTAATTTGGAGTTTTATGCGCGACAGCAGCTACGATTATATTCCACTCATAGGCGGCGGCGGCGGCGGCGGCGGCAGCCGGAGCATCCGCGCGGCCGCTTCCGACACCGCACTCGATCATAATGTTATCGATGAATTATTTAGATTCCAGGGCCGCCCGCGCTCCCCGTGGTTTAACACGAGCTGGTCTTTGCAGCCGCAACAATTACCAAACCCTGCTATTTTCGACACTTTGTTTAATTACGCCAAAAATGCCCCCCGGGGAAAAAAAAAAAAAAAAAAAAAAATTCCGGGTTTCACCCAGCAGCAGCTGTGCGTCCTCTTGACGACAAGCTAGCGTCACCGTCGACGTTAAGCATCTTCAAGATGAACGCCCCGCAGTCCCGCAAATAAATAACGGCCTGCGCGCCACGAAAGGTGTTCAACAATGTGATTAATCTGAAGATAATCGCAGACTAATGCGCTCGGCTCTGATCTTTGGCACCGCCGCGATAGCGGAGGGGAAATATGAGTGGAAGTTTGAAATGCACATTTTTCATCCCCGCCGCGGAATCATCTGTTTTAGCCACCGGCAGATACGTCTTGTTTTGTATTGTTTGCGAAATATATCGCCATTTTATTCATGTATACAGTAAAAGGGGGGTGTCTCGACTTGAAAGTTGTTTTGCCGCCTCCATGTTTTATTCATTTTAAAAGTGAGATTTAAGTGAAACCGCCGGTTCCAGTGGGTAAAACGTCTCCCTCTCTCCACCCGTTTGCCGCATCCAGTCGCAGCTCGCCTTCGAGTGTCGCATCAGTCGAGGCGGCGAGCACCAAGTCAATTTTTCCGCCACAGCTGCTGCCCAACGGAGGCTGATGAGAGTGAGATATGCAGAGGCAATAGGCGGTGGTCCCATTGATGACTGATCCTTATCCGTCCGCCAAAGCCTTGGCTCCCAGCTCAGCTTAGCTTACATCTCTGGCTAACAGCTGTTTTATCACCGCTCCTCTAATTATACCCAAATAGCTTCCTGCTCCGTGTGTGCAAATAAAAGGTCGTATACTTTATTTAATGCAGGAGGTTCGGTTGAGGTGGGGGGGGATACAGAATAAAAGGTTAAACAAATGTGCTTGGATAGTGTGTTGTCTTGACATTTAACTACATTTACTTTGATTGCAGCTTACATTTGACCTTTGCATGCACGGAAACAATAGATGTTTTAAAATTCCGGGGCTGCAGAATTGATTGGCGCGATTTGCGTGTGATTGGAGCCCTGACGGAGAGCGATCCACCGCTACTCGCGGTTGTCTTGTGCTCCCCGTGATAAGAGAAGGTCATCCAACTCCACATTCAGCAACTTTGTGGATTAAGATCATAACCATCGATAGAACTGATCAAATTGTGTCTACGGTCCCGGCACGTCGGAAGTTTATCTAAAGTGCAGGGAGGCTTGACCAGCCGTGCAGTTGTTGGTCCTAAAATGTCACGTGGGAAGCTTCCTCATAAAGCTTTAATGTCATCGCTGTAAAATGTACACCTGTCCTTGCTGTTATGGATTAAAAGGCTATTTCACGAGTATACAAGTACAACGCGAACGCGCAGTTGCATCCCAACTATGTCTGGGAGCATCTAGTGGTGGCATTGCAGGTTACAACCAAACAAACACCTCCATGCTAAATGTATTAATTTTTTTCTAGCGACTAAGACTGAAAACTACAGCCAGCGTCAGTAAATACAAGGCAAGTGGACACTTTTCTGGACCATTATTGCAAAGGGTTATCTACAATTTCAACCTGCAAATGTTCTGTTTTTAACCAAGATACGATTGAAGATGCGAAAACGGGTTATAGATTTGGTAGCTTTTTTTCCCCCCCTTCATATCATTTAAAGGATACTAATCGCCCGCTGGAACAAACCGAGCGAGGGATGAGCCAACGACTAGGAAGTGAGGCTGGCAAGGCTGGTGATCGATCAGGCAGATAGCTGAGTTGACAGGCTGCCTGCTAATCAAGCAGGTTGGTGATCGAGGACGGGCGACTGTCTGTCTGGCAGGCAGGCAGGCGGGCGGGCGGGCGGGCAGGCAGGCTGACAGTGAGCACGTCTGAGGCTGCGGTGATAAACACTCTGGGTGGCTTGATCTTGAAGCGAGGCGAGGTAGGTCATGGACAGGTTGGCGGGAGACTCTGTAGCGCGCAGGAGGGCTTAATTAGAGACGCTCTAAACAAACATCAACTCGCCGGGGCAGTGTGAGTAGCCCAGATGATTCTGGAGAATGTAGAAAACCACGCTGCTTTAAATGGCTCCCATTTGAAGGTCCATTGTGGAATATTTGGCTTGATTTATGATTTTTATATCGGTAAGAACTTAATATGTTTCTCATAAATACATTAATGAAAGTGTATAATCGCAATACAATAAAAGCTGCCATCTTGCACCAGCCGGGGATGGACAATCCAGCCCGCCTGACTGCATGTTTCATTACTAGGGTGACTGCTCGCGTCTTCAAATCAACCAATAGAGGAGAAGGCAGACGAGGTATCCGGGTTTGGTGCGCAGGCCACCGTAGCTCACTGTCAAGCTCAGGAGGAGTAGAGTGAAAGACGCTGCAATCTAAAATGTCACCAAAATCTCCAAGTAGTTGGGTTTGCGTGATCGATCAATGTTGGTTGCAGTTGGACAGCAAATTACTGTGAGGTTTACTGTACAGGCATGACCATTTGCTCTGCACTGTACCGACAGAGAGGGCAGAGTCTGGGGGAGATTTTGTCAGAAGGTTATATTATTAAAATCGTAATTTTCGTCTTCTGTATTTGTCATCGGAGGACCTTCGGAGGTTTCCTGATTTAGTCTAACCCTACCATCAATTGTAAATAACTACTGATCGCTGCCACCAAGGCACACAGAAGGAGACGGCAAACGTGGGCAAGAAGTGGTCGCAAGTGCTGCTCCTGCTAGAGAGATTAGCATGTTTGTTGCCGTAGCAGCAGACTCGCCGTGAGGTATGTTGACTCATGGCTAACGTCGTCTCTCACACCAGTAAGACTTAGAGACTTAAAGCCCGCCTCGCCATTACCAATCGAATTGGTTCCACCTGACAATGAAAGACAGATGGTTCGCCCACTCACACCTTTCAAGGTTTGTTCAAGCCCGTTCCAAATTCTCTACTTTGTCTACAGGCTCTTTACCAGATGGCCGTGTCAGATAAATCCATAGGATTTGGGAAACCTTTCATCTAGCGTGTCAGGCTAGCTTTATTTCTTACAAACATTACATCCTTCTTTTTAAACACAGTGCGCACAAAGTTACTCAGCTCATGAGAGCACTAATAGAAACTGTCAGGGATCGAATCACCATGGTCAATATCTCAGAAACGGGATGATTAAACACCTTGACAATATCAGTAACCGCTAAGCCCATATGATGAAGACACGAAGCGGGAAAATACGATTACACCAAATAATATGAAGCTATTGGCTCATGCCTGTAATTCCTCACGTCCGCACTCGGTGACAAGACGAAAACACAGGGGCGAGCCCCATTTTTAAGGTGGAGTGCCAGCCTGACGCGAGCAGATCCATCAGCGTGTCTCCCACAGAGATAGCGAGATGATGGATGGATCCTGTGGATTGATTTAGGCCTCAGCTTCCCTTTCTGACTGACTGAACGCTGGCGCAAATAACTCGAGCCGGCTGAGAATGCGTTTACGGCGCGCACTTCTTCCACAGCTGAGTTCATCCATCACCGAGGGCTCATTGTTAGCCGCCGTGCGCTCAAGGTTATTGTTTTTTTGCGTTATTGTTTCCTAATAAGCGAGAGCTTTGACACTACTGGAACCTGAACACTTCTGGGGGAGTTTACTGCATATTAGAATAAGGAAGGAAGGTTTTCCCAGTCAGTCTGTTGGCTGTTGTATCTATTTGTTTTATGTTTCTGGTAGCCTAGTGCATTTGAACATACTGTCTCGTCATAAAGAAGGCAAATCCTTTGATTCTTTTCAAGACTTTTTAAACTGTTGTTTATTTTTTGGGGGTACTGCAAACCTTCTACAACAGTTCAGTTCATTCTGCGGATTTCTAACATGGTCCAAAAAACCTAATTCCACTACCAGCTTAAGAAAAACTAAACCAAAAAAAAAAAAAACGTACTGTAGAAAAGTTGAAAGAAAAGGGCGACCTTTGTAGAGTGTAGCCGTTCCATTTTCAAGTTTCCAGCTTCAGCCGCTGACAGCTGTGCCGGGGCTGGTGCCGTGTGCCGCAACTCCTGACTCTTGGAGTAAAGTGAAAACATGTTTCCACAGAAAAAAGCCTTGAGCAGCATTTTTTTTCCTAATGAAAAAGCTGCGACTACTACTGTAGCCATGCTAGCGTCTTTAGCGGCAGCTACGCTAGGGCTATTGGGCAGCTGCTGCTTCCTGATTTGGTCACAACTAAAAAAAAGGAAGCTGATTTTAGATTTGAAATGAAAACTGAAAATGCCTTATACTTATAAGGTGGATGTGAAATTTTAAAAAGGGTCAGCAGACTTCTTGCTGTATATCATTTCTATTTTACAACCAATTAAGTGCTTAATATTATCTTTCCTTTTTTTTAAAAAAAAAATCACTCATTTCACAATCTGGAAATATTAATCATCGTCCTCTTTATAATTATTATTCTGTCGGTGCACAAGTTTTTGATTGACATTGGTTTGTTTTTTTTCTTCTCCGGGGCGCCCGTGGATCAGGTGGTAAAGAGGTTGTCCAGCCGCAGACAGCTTGGTGCTTCCACCCCCACCATGCACCCTGCAGCCCACGCGTCCAAGTGTCCTTGACAGAGATACTCAGCCTTAAACTGCCGATGTTGCACCATCCCTCCGCATGTGTGAATGGATAATACCGCTAATGACTGGGTGATACCCTGCAAGGTAAGCACCCGTGCTCCCAGCATTTGAATAGATCGTCTGAATAGATCAATGCCGTCTTGAAATAAAAGGAACAAAGAGGGGGAAGGGAAAAAAGAGAGAATATCATATCAAGGGCTGCTTCAGTGTGGTCCACATCAAAATTTCATTAAAACTCCAATATTTTGTTTATGTGGAACGACTCAAGCTGTGGATTTATCAAATTGCGTGCCCACTTTTCATTTATTTCTATGAAAGATAAACCGGAAACAATGTGTCACCTGCATCATTCACTTGCTAATTAGTGGTTCCGTTACTTTCCACTCCGATGAAGCTTTCACTTCATGTGGCACCCCCTTTTGTCAAGCATGTTTCCGGTCTGCTGATAATATGCGGCAGTATTGCCTTTGTATAACCAGCCATACTAAAAAAAAAAAAAAAAATACCCATGGTGTTCCAAAGGACTTTATGAATTAAACATGCAGGTGCTCAGCTGGAAGCCGCTGCAGCTCCGACAATCATCACAGCAGCTTGTGTTCTGCAAAATACCAGATTTTTTATTTATTTATTTATTTCTTTATTTTTGTTCAATTCGCGTCTTTGTTCCCTCTTTTCAGTGTTTATTTTAGAAACAATAACATCCAGAGGATTCTTGTGTAAGACAACATGACCGCGTTTTTTGGAGGGGGGGCGGGAGGGGGCAGAGTGACTGGCATTGATTCAGGGTCAGTTATACCTTAAGCGCTACCTCCTGATGGCCACCGGGGGTCACATATCCTATTAGCATGAGACGAGGATTGCCGGAGGTCGCCGCTCTTGTCCAGTGCGGCGCCTCCTCTCTGTTTCACACGTGCAGGGTCTCTGGATTAAACACAGAAGTAGCCGACTGTCTTTTACGTTCGTCCCCAACTGCTATCGCAACCGCTATCAGTAATTTCCTCTGCAGCCGCAAAATTTCTTTTTAATTATTTCCTCTTTATTAGATTGAGAACAGCGAAGTGAGACAGGGAGAGGAGCAGAGAGTGGTGAGTTTTGTGCGGCACAGAGCAAAGGTTTAAATTAAATTTCCACCTGGTGAGCGTGTAGGCGCCCCTGCCTTGATATGTGATTATGCAAAGCGAGAACCTTTCTTTCTGCCGTCTATAGCAGGGGGCTGCTTTTCTCTTCGCACCAGCCACTGTCTGGCTCTGCGGCGAGTCATATTCTAAAATCTCAGCCACATAATGATGTATTTATATTTGAAAATGGTGGCCATGCCAATCTCTGGCTTTTGCAGCGCCCATCTTCAGTGGGTTCAACGTGTAAGACTTGTGATTGTGTCCTGCTGATTAGAAACCTATAGTTTTTCTTTTCGCGGCTTGCAATAGGAGGTCATTTACTCCTGTAACACAGTTGTGAAGTGATGGTACTTACATTAGTTACATGGCAAAAAAAAACCCTCTGGCGTTTCCTTGATTTTGCCTTTGGCGATCATGGAAACACTCCTCATTGTCTCACTGCAATATTTACGGTGAAGAAAATGCACACGATGCGGCACACGGCACTGTGGCAAACGTGCCCTCAGCTGCCACGCGGGGATTGCACGCCAGTGCCATGAAACACATTTGCATCACTGCTGACGGAGATCAAAACAAATGTATAATTTACGGTTCATCGCAGCCGAGAAAGTGAAACGAGTCACTTAAAAGATCGGGCGCTGTCGCATTCTTCAAAAGACTTGGAGTGCGGCTAGCTAACCGAACAGCAGACCGTAAACACGTGTGCGGCACGTACAGAGAGACCGCGAGCGTATTAAAATAGAATTCAAGAACTCTTTTAAACTCTTTTAAATGTGACCATTTGTACATCCATATAAATATGTGAAATTGCCAGCAGCACTTTATAAGGGAGAGGACCATACCGAGCGCAACCCTGGCGCACTGTGGCTAAGAAGGTCTGCCAGTGTTCCTGCCTCCCCAAGGCCCACCCACAGAGTCGCATACGCTTTCAATATGAATGCACATGCCAATCCATTTTTGATAAAACTGCTGTTAGTGCAGCATGCACGCTTGCCCTCGAGCCGCCGTCAGTCTCAAGGGGGCCTCCCGCAGCACTGCTCCACCTTCTTCTGGGGCGTATAAGGGCACCAGTGCAGAGTAGGCCGACTGGCCCACTGAGGTCGACGGAAATGGTTTCTGTTGGATGCTGGCATGAGGTTGCATCCGAACGCATCATCCGTAGCTGCATAGACGCGTAGTTTCCAAATTTGGGATAAAGAAAGTGCAGCGATTGTAGTGTATTATATTCTATTCCATTCTATCGGAATGACTCAAGACACAGCATGTGATGTCGTGCTGGGAATAAAGTCGTTTCTTGGGATTTTCTGGCCTTTAATAACCTTTTCAGACACATAAAAAGTCCCTCCAAAAAATGTCAAAAATATACTGTAGAAAGATTTGTTATGAACCACACACAGCTGTTTTCATTTTTGCATTGCCGTCTATGGGAATTTATTTTTATTTTTTGCATTTTTAGCTGCAGTACCTCAAGTGGCCACTGGAAAAGAAAATCGCTGCAGAGCCACATTAGAAGTCCAGTATCTAGTTCTTCTAAGACGCCCATGGCTGATGCATTAGCGATTGGCGCCGACCTTGCAATTACCCGCAGTGCATTTTTTTTACTGAGTGTGCAGACAAAACGACTACGGAGCGCAAAACAATGACCAGAAAGACCAAAATGAATCCGCGGCCTCTGTGTTTGATTTCCACCCGGCGGTTAACGCGCCTCTGGCACATTCGGCGACTCCACATCGGTCTCTCCGCAGGGGTGATTCTGATGGTGGTGGAGGGGGGGGGGTGGCGGTCTCCTTCCTGTTTACACCGAGGAGCACTTGTTTTTTTGGCGAGACCCTCCTTCCCCTTGCATTCCCTTCCCTCCCCTTCCCTCCCCGCGTGTTTTTCACCCCGTCCTTTGCCCTTGTTTTGGAAAGAGGAAGGCTGACTGATCGGGGGGGACAGATGACTACTCACGTTTGGGCCCGAGCCAATCCCTCTGCCGCTTCTTCTTCTTCTTCTTCTTCTTCTTTTCCTTTTTTTTTTTGCCCACTCAAGGTCGACGGCGGAGGGAGAGAGTAAAGGGTGCCGCTCCGTCTCCCAGAGGTACAAATCACAGCGGCGGACAGGCAAAACACCTGAGCTGTCCAGCGCTGATTAAAGACCTTGCCGTGCACTTTGCCGTACTTTTTCCTCTCCCCCTCCCCCGCCAGAACTTTTACCCCGGCAGTAATTGTTACGTACTGTTGACACAGCCCCATGTATTGCGCTCTTCGCAGACATGATTGCGTCGCGGAGTGGGAAACGCATGCGTCATCCACCAGCGGTCGGGCTGTCACTTCTTCATCACCACTAGGGATGAGCCAATATCACTTTTTTCTTTTTTTACACAAGCAGAGTACAAATACTTGGTACTTTGGTACTCACCTATACCGACGCTGAGTACTTAATAAGGTCATTACACATCGTAGAATTACTTTGATTCTTTTTTTTTCTTCTTTTTTTTTTTCAGTTTTCCGCGGATGTTCTGTTATTTGGGCAACATTCCTCAGCATGTCTTTCCAGAGCAGGGGTGGGCAAACTTTTTGACTGGTGGGGCCACAATGGGTTCTAAAAATTGACAGGAGTAGGAGCAGATGGATGGAGTGTTTTGGTGACCCACCTCATAGGAGAAAAAAATATATCATGGGATGTGTAGAAAACATGTGCTTATGAACATGTCTATTGAAAATGAGCAAACGCATTAGAATAAAGTATCTGTCTTTGAAGCCCCACGGTGTTTAGCTCTTTATTAAAAATACTCTTAAAACACTGACAAAATGGATGAAATGCTGCTACTTCATTACTAACTTGCTATTAATGTGATTTCTTCAAGTTTGGCAGGCTGGATTAAATAGCTTCATGGGCCACATGTGGCCCCCCTGACGGTAGTTTGCCCATGCCTGTTCTAGATCAGGGGCGACTGTCACAAGTTTCACTGCAGTACAAACACAAATTCAGCTAAATTGTTATATACTCATACAACTCGGTGTGGTGGTATCGGCACGGACTTTACAAGTACGAGCAGAGTACTCAACACCGGTAGTACTGATACCCCTGTACTGGTATCGGTATCGGTGCATCCATATTTATGAATATCGATCACAAGTCACCGGCGTCACGGCCAACCCAGTCGGAAAGCGGGCGGCACCGTACGTTTCGATTAGAACACGAAAAGGAAAAATAAAAACCCATTGTGTCTCCCCTCTTCATTTATTTCGCCGTCAGCATCTGTTAATCGCTGCGTTTGAGAACGCCGCCGCCGCCGCCGCCCATAAACATCGCGCTCACGTCCCCGCGTGCGAACTCCTCGTGCTTTGTTTTGAAAAACGAGAGGAAATTGAGAGTTGCGCGGCTAAGGAGGAGAAGCGGATAATTGGTCCCGGTGGACGCGGCGCGTGATGTGAACTTTGTTCTGAGATTTCATGACGGCGTTTCAAGATGTACACCGCCGGTGGCGCTGTTGGCAGCGAGCCCAGTTGTGATAGCCCCCCCACGCCCCCCCACACACACACCTCGCTCGCTCTCTCTCGCCCTCTGTTACCCCCACCGCCCCGCACAGAGTTGACTTTATTTACGCTTCTCACAAACAAAAGCACAAAGTACCCGGCTATGTCACGACTGAAGTACACTTTAATATGTATAAAGTATCTCCTCCCTGCTGCTCTGTGTGGGGGGAAAAACAAAGCAATACCAGAGAGCAAGCTTTTCATACCCACAATCTGTTGTTCTTAGCATCACTTTAAGCAGCTTTTTATTGGCTCGGCTTTATTAAGTTGAGGAAAACTTATTCTTTAAAAAAAAAAACAAACAAAAAAAAACCCCAACAACTAGAAAACAAGCCACGAGCAAGAGCAGCTTTTCCATTTTTAAGGTTTCTTCATATCTTTTTTTGTGACTCCTTTACCGGCAGCGATACCAGCGCGGTTGGCGCCGCTCCTGTGTCACCTGATCACCTGTCACCGCCTGTTCGCTCCTATTCTGAATTCTGTCGTTTTCCCCACAGTTAACCCCCCCCCCCCGCCCACCTTCCCACGCAACCACCCTTCCCCCCACGCCCCCCCAACCCCACCCCTCCCATCCCGCACAGTGTCAGCAAGGCACAACACAGGAGCTCCGGATCAAAATCCCGGCTATTTTGCAGCGCCGCTGATTGGCAGCTGCTCTAGCCCCTGGGGCAATTTTGCACCAATCACCAAAGACAGTTTGTCTTCAGCTTTGCATGAATGTCAGAAGCCCGAGGGCAAGATCGCTGGAGAGGCTTTGGTGGAATCCAGTTATTCAGTTTTGACATTTGATTTCCATAAAACACGAGGAGAGGTTGCAGCTCCGCCGACTGACGTGATTGGAAAGACTCCGCCGCCCGTAAATTATTTTATTTTCCGATGTTTGGAGGCGGATGCTCTTTTTCTGCGGTGGGACTTTTGCTCTTCATTGCAAACAAAAACACATAGGCTTCATTTGCCATAAAAAAAAAACAAAAAAAAAAAACAACCACAAATAAATTTAGCATGACACCAGTTTCTTGACATTATATCGATTTGTTTTGGTGTCAAAAAGTTAAACATGCAATTATTTTGAGGAGGGCAAGAATGCAGCATGAACATTCTTTAATGATTTTTTTCCTCCCCATCACAGGGATGATAACCTTGAGTTTGCCAGGTTTCTAATTGCACGGATTAAATCGTTACAAACAAGAAGACGCATTAAAATTGCATCCACAAGTATGTCTTCAAGAAACATAAACTGTAGTTTAATCTTTGATATAAGCTTTAATGTCGCTTTTTGGAGTAAATAGCGTGTAACTGCAGCTTAATGAGGTTTCTCCACAAGAATGTAGATCAAGGACTGTCTTTTTTTATTTCAGTTATTCATTTGTGTATTAATTATGTCTTAATCTCATCCAGTGTGCTGTTAATCTTAACTTTGAACTCCCGGGATGTATCTCAGATATGCACTTGGTTGGTAACGTGAGTGTTACGCCTGACTGTATAGAAACTTTTCCCATTGTTTATTCACAGTTTTGCATTTAAATATCATTATATATGATGCGACAGTACATCCTTGTAGCCGCGCACTGCCACAAGCAATATATATATATGTGTGTGTGTGTATTAGCATATATACTGGTGGACTGATCCACACGGCCTTAAAACAGTCAGTGTGCGGGGAGATCTTCAGATGGATTACACCGCCGTGCGTCCTTGATGTGGAGAAACAACAGAAACTCCTCGCTGGAAGCTCGTCCCCGGGGTTCAGTTCTTCAGAATAATGATGACGCAGTAGCACTGACTAGCGTCCAAAACTTACTTCAAGCATTACTTTCATTAAAGACAGACAGGTCCCCTTCCAGTAAATTGCAATGTTGTGTGTTTAAAGGTGCAGTTTGTTAAATTTGGCATGATTTGTTGCCAAAACGCACCATACTTCTCAGAAATGTGTTTGTGGAAGTGTATAATCAGTGCAGACTAAAAGTAGTTTGGTGTTCCTACCCATCAAACGTTTCTTTTCTTTTTTTTTAACGATGTAGCAGGTGTCAGTACGGACCATCCAGTCTGAGAACGAATTTCGTATTTAGCTTAAGCTATGCTTTCACTTCTGCTTTATTCACATTTGGGTCACTGCTCGTGTCCTCAAATGAAACAACAAAGAAGATGGTGGACGAGGTATTCATCACAGGCCACCATAGTTTACTGGCAAGCTCAGGAGAGGGAGGATGAGAGGGTGAATCATGCAACCTAAAATGTAACCACGTGATGTTGCAGTTTCCTTTCAAAATCTCCAAATATTACACACAGGCAAACCAATTGTTTAAACTGGTTTATTTTACGGGAAGGTAGTACACTGGCAAGCTTGGGAGTCTAACATGTGATCCCCAGACAGCAGAATTTCATGCACTGTACCTTTTAACACGGCGAAACGTTTAGAGTCGTTTGCGTTGAGACTTGGGCGACTTGAAGGATGCCTTGAGCTGCGCTTACTCACGCGTCGAGTCGCCGCTCATGCATTCATGCAGTGGGCACCTAAAGTCAGAGGTGGGCTCCAAGCTGCTGGGAGAGGAAGACCTTCAGACCGACTTTATCCCTCTTTGTCCTTGCGCGTCGAGGAGCCCCGCAGTATCAACAACAAGAGCTGTTGCCTGAGAGCGAGTCCCAGGGGCCTGATTAGCTCCGCGGACCCTGGCGCTGTCACTGGGACGCTTCTCTGAGGTTTGAGCCCACTGCTCCGGGGGACCCGGCTCTTTGTGTCGCACACCAGTGTGTGCAGGGGTCCCGCGCACGACCACACAACCGCGCGCCCGCGCACTTGGAACACACGTGTAGCGCCGACCCTGAGAGAGAGAGAGTGGCCGGCGGTGTCGCCCAGGACAAATGCAAATGGGGCAGCTCTCACCTTTTGGGTGGAGAACAAGAGCAGCGGGTGTGATGTGCGCGCAGCGAGACAACAAAACAGAGAAGCTAGACCAGCAAGAGACCAGGATAACAAAAGGCTGCGAATATTATCAATATTTTAAACGCTTTAATACCGTTGCCAACTGTTGCCGGCAGGATTAGGACACCCTGAAGATTTTGTTGGCAGTTTCCTGCTTTTTTTTTTAATTATATTGTCTTTCTTCTTTTGGTTTGATTCCTGACAGTTGCACATTTTTGGACAGCATTAGAATGGCTTGGAAAGGCAAAGGAACCCGTGACTGATTCCAATGAATAACCGATGAATTCATATAAATGTGTGTGTGTGTGTGTGTGTGTGTGTGTGTGTGTGTGTGTGTGTGTGTGTGTGTGTGTGTATGTATGTATATATATATATATATGTACATATTTATGTGTATGTGTATAAATAATTATACATAAAACATTGAAATTATAGCCTTGCTTGTGTTTGTGCGTGTGTTGGCGTTTTTCCGTCCTCAGCCACCTTTAGTCCGGGAGAAAACAAAGGAGGCAGCTGAGCGAGTGAACCCTTTTGTAAATTCACGGACGCCGCCCCGCCGTCCTCGTTGGCGAGGAAGACCGGGCCACTTTGCACTCTGCGCTTATTTACCGCAAAAGGAGGAGAGAAACCACAACAGACCGTTTTACAGTAAAAAAAAAACAACCTCCCACTCAATGCCTCGGTGTAATTTTCCCGGACTGCTTTTTTTTTTTCTCTCTCTTTTCTTTCTTGCCCGAAGGCCGAGGAGGCTCGGCGGAGGGAAGACGGAGCAAGGACGTGTTGGTTAAATGTTTCTTCGGCATAATCTCTTTGTTTTTATAAGGGCGGCGCGGTCACCGGCAACCTGCTGTGCTCGCCGTGCGCCCGCCCGCTGCCTCATCAAAACCGGGGGCCGCTCTCTCTCTCTCTCTCTCTCTCTCTCTCCCTGTCCCTTTCCGTCTCTCTCTCTCTCCCTCGCCGCTGTGCTTTACCATAAAACTCCGTATACGAGGCGTTTGTCCGTTTTGTTGGCACCAAATAATTTACAACCGGCGCAGGCTCGCAAAAAACGCCGCTGCTGGCGCTGACGCGCGTTATCTTGGACTTTTAAGTGTTTTTTTTGTTTTGTTTTGTTTTTTTTCTCTTGTTATTTGGTCCGTCGAACTTTACTGCGAAAAGTGGACCTGGAACGCCTTCCTCGCACGTAACCCAAAGCCGAGCCGACGGCCAGCTGACCCGCGTGGACACAAAACGCAAGGTAAACATTGAGAAAGACAATCATAAACAACGCTTTACTGGACTTGTCAACGAGCCATTGCTGGTCCGTCCGCTGGTAATCTCGGCACTCAAGCGTGGGCAAACTACGGCCCGGGGGCCATATGCGGCCCGTTAAGCTTGTTAATCCGGCCCATCGAACTTGAAGAAATTATAATAATAACACGTAAGTAATCTAATAGCTTTCCAGTGTTTTAACAGTCATTTCAATAAAGAGCTGAATACCGTGGGGCTTCAAAGCCGGATATTTTGTTGGAACGCATTTCTTTATTTTCAATAGACATTAAAGCATGTTTTCTACATACCCCATGATCAATTTTTTCCTCCTATGAAGTGGGTCACCAAAAACACTCCATCCATCTGCTCCTAGTCCGGCCCCCTCTGTCACACTTTAGAACCCATTGTGGCCCAGAACGTCAGTCCACTCCACTCTGCACAGCCGGGTCGGAGAAAGCAAGCATCTCCCGACTGTCACGGTTCCCAGGTGAGAGTCACGGTTCCCAGAATACTCTGGGAAAAATACAGTGACTCGCCATGCCATCCAGATGATAAAAAAACATATGAGATATCTTGTCCTTGAAGAAGTGCTTCTTTTTTTTATTATTATTATTAAGGGCACAGCGGCATCCGGGTTTCTCCGCTGGGTGCAGCGTGTAGACCGGGCACATCGAGGCACCAGTTGCTAGGTGACCGAACGAGACCTAAGAAAGTTGTTTTCTCGTCTGTTTTTCTTTGCATGGGGGGGCTCACGTGCGCGTGTGCCGCGGGTGCGTCGTGTGACCTTGCGAGGCCGAGCTCCCGCAAAATGACTTGACGGCGAGGCGTCTTAACGACGTCTCCAACCAAGAAGCGCAAAGATTAGCGTTGGGACTTGCACAGGCACGTTGTGGCAGTGCAACAACGACAACAACGCCAACAACAACAACAACAATAGCTTGACCGTGACAACATCCAGCATCCCCAGATTGTGATTTTACTACACTGCTTCAAGGTTGGAGGCATTCCGTTCACCTCGATTGCGACCATTCAAGTCCCTGTTGCCTTTCTGCGGTCTCCAAGCAGTCTGACCTCCGACCCCTGTCATCAACGAGGCGTTTTCCTCCACACTCATGCCGCTCACTGGATATTTTCTCCTTTTTGGGACCGTTCTCTGTAAACCCCAGAGATGGTTGTGACTGTGGGGAAATTCCCAGCAGATCAGCAGCAGTCAGTCAGTAAGTGAGCGGCAAATGTTCAGCACATTCACACTCACTGATATCCTCTATTTATTTTTTTTCACCACTCTGAAGCTTGTTCTGGACTCCCAGCAAGTCGTCCTACATGCTTTGAGTCGCTGCCATTAGCTATTTGCGTTAACAAGCAGCTGAGCATTCCGTCTAATTAAGTGGCTGGTGAGTGTAATTTGATTGCTAAAGAGCGTTTTTACACGAAGCGCTCCGTTGCCCCATCTTCCACCAGGAGTCACGAGCGAACGCGCAGAATCTTCCCCCTCCGGGAGACGAAGCTCTACGAATTCGCGTTCAATCTCGCCTGCGCCTCTTAACACTGGCTCCAGCTCTCACAAACTCTGTGAAGTTCCACTTTTTTTGTCAGAAGTTCCACTCGTTGCCCGGCTGCTCGGAGGAGCCGAGTCTCGTTTTGCCTTTGCTGTCTCTCCAACAGCGTCAGACGGACTCAGTCACGCGTTGGGTCGGTTCCCGAGGAAGCTGCGAGAAAACGCTCAACATTTACTTTCTTTCAAAGCTTTTAGAAGCTAAGAACTAATCTGTTAAGGTAAGTGAAGTAGACTACCACATTAGACGGTAATATGTTTCATTGTACCTTCTGGCGTGTTAGCGTCGGACGCATGCTAACTAATCAGTGAACTTGAATATCAAGGACTAGAATGAAGCTAGCGTTCGAGGGATATCAAGGACTAGAATGAAGCTAGCGTTCTATGACTATCAAGGACTGGAATGAAGCTAGCGTTCGAGGGATATCAAGGACTAGAATGAAGCTAGCGTTCGAGGGATATCAAGGACTAGAATGAAGCCAAACAGCACAGCAATGGGCCTCCTGGCCTTCCTCGCTGCTACTTCGCCTCCTCCTGTTGCAATTGGGAATCATCGTCGGTCAGCTTAGGCAATGCGCTAACTGCGCTACGACTGTGATTCACGGGGCCCTTTACAACGAGCGACGGCCGAGCAAAGTAGCTAATGACAACTAAAAATGCAAACATGTTTATGGTTAAAAGTAAAGGAAAAAAAGGCGTAAAAACAATAAAAAGCAGCTTACTCGCGACGGAGGCATTAAATTTGATCACTTTCCAGCCGAGCTCATATCTGTGCTGGCAGCCGTTGCGGGGGGGCTGCTGAGCGTCCACTTTTAAAGGCGTGTTTTTGTTATCATAATCTGTTTGTGTACCATATGAGGCGGCGATGAGCCTCCCACGCGGGATCCTGATCTACAGGCTGCCGTCCACTCTCACTCTCTCTCTCATTCTCTCTCTCTCTCTCTCGCTCTCCCATTATATAACTGCCGTCATGTCTTTGTGGGAGGTCCGTTGCTTTGCGCGAGATAAGAAAACCTTGTTTTATTGACCAGCGACCTCCACTTCTGCTGTCGGTGTGTTTACTTTCCGTCTCGCGAGCCACACTGGAGGTGGTCAGTCCTTCAGGGTAAAAACGGGCCAGCGTTGCGAGCGCAAGCGCGATTGCCCGCATGTCTCGGAAAAACAAAGAGAACTGCCCTCTTTTTCTCCTCCTCTTTTCTCTCTTTTCCTCCCATCTCGATCTCTATCTGTAATTTGGAACGTTGCACATTTATTTGCTCCCCCGTCACAAGGAAAGCCACCGTGCTGCAGCCGAGTCGATACCAACGGCGCTCCACTGTAATATGCTGGTGCTGCGCGGATCCGTCATATGTAATTAGTATTTCAGACGTGGCTCCGGAGTGGTGAAATATCTAATGATTGTGTTTTTCGTCCAATTAAGAAGCCGCGGCGGAGAAACAGCGGAGTGTGAGAAACATTCAGAGCAGATGTCCTGAGGGTATCTGTGTACTTTGTGTGTGATTTGTTTAATATATGATGCCACGTGTCTCTTAAGCCTTCAATTATTGATTGCGGTGACTGATGTATGAACGCTTGGCACAACACAATTGAATTTGACAGGGGAAGAAACAGTCAATAGATTGATCTTTTTTTTTTTTCTCTCCCTCCATCGCTCTCTCTGTCTTACTGCGTCTCTCGTCTTCATAAAATAATTGCACCTTTTGGCTATTCGCGACCCCGTGACCCCAAAACAAGCACGAGAACAATGGCCAACCAGGACGTGGAACCCAATTATTTCTGAATCAGTACATGCGCGTTGCGCACGGAACATGGGCTGCCGCGTGGCTGAGCCCCCCGGAACGTTGATCTACGGGCTGCTGTCTGGTGTCTTGCCGGTTCAGAAGGGAGGCGCTGATGAGGAAGTGTCAGTCAGTCATACACATTTCATGCGATGCATTCAAACGAGCCTTGAAGTGTTCCTTTATACATTTGTGTTGGGATCGCTCCAGAAAAGTCTTTGAGATTTAACGCTCTAGAATTTATTTCCAACCTTATAAAAAGTATATACAGGTACAACCCAGAAAATTAGAATATCCTGAAAAGGTTGTTGTATTTCTGCAATTCAACTTAAAAGGTGAATTTGACATATTGTATAAACGAATGATATGCAAATCAATATATTTCAAGGTTTTATTTCTTTGGATTTTGCTGATCAGGTCTTGCAGCTTAAAAAACCCCCTCAAATTTTATAATAATTTTCTGAGTTTGTGGGTTTGTGGTTTTAATAAGCTGAAAATCTTAGCAAAGTTACAATAAGGAACTGCTTGAGATATGTCAATGCTCAATAAAGTTTCTTGGTTTCATCTTTTATGTAAAAAAAAAAAGAACTTTTACTTGATATTCAAATTTTTCGGGTAGTACCTGTATATATATATGTGTGTGTATATGTGTATATATAGATACATATATACATATATATGTATATATATATGTGTGTGTGTGTGTGTGTTCACTGACTTTATATACAGAGTTTTTAGTCGACAACACATGCGCTTTGCTTCACCTTGGTGGACACAAACTCATCAGGGCAGCTGAGTTTTCTCCTGGAGCTCAATGTCTGTGCAACGGTTGCGCACGTTCAGCACTTGAAAATTAACAAATGAAGTCAGTGACCTTTCGCCTATTAGCCTCAGATTTGATAGGAGAAACAGCGAGGATGACTTTGTTCCGTATTCTGCAGATGTTTCAGTTTTGGGATGAGCCGTTTGTCCTTTGTTTACAGTCTGGTGACGGCTAGTGGGACCCAATCGAGATACAACCAACCAGCCGCGCTCACACCGATGTGGACAATTAAGAGTTAGTCTAATGTACAAATCATTGGACTGTCGAAGCCGAGGTACCTGGAGAATGACCTCTAGGTCAGCTCGGTAATGGTCATATGAACTGGGCATGTTTTTCTCCTAGCAGGCTGCTAGTGGATGGATGGATGGATGGATAGATAGATACTTTATTCATCTCCCAGAGAAATTCACATAAGTAGGCGGCAGGAGCCTTTTAGCACTGAGCTAATTCCTCACATTGAACGACTTGGTTCTAATTTCATTCTGAAATAAACCTTATGTTATGAATTTGCGGTGCGGTTCTAAATTTCTTCTTCTTTCTTTTTTTTCATTTTGTATTTCTGTCAGACCGTTAATTGCCTGCAGCTGTTTGTTGCTCCCGATCGTGCAATCGGGTGCCGAGGCTGCCTCGCAACTCTTTAAAAGGGAGATTAAAATCAACAAATCAGACGGGAAATTTAGCATTTTCTGCCATAAAATTGGACTTTTCAAAAAACACTGGTATATTTTTGAGTCAGCGTGGCTTCCCTGCAGGTGCTCTGGCCCCCCCCCCCCATGACGTGCGCTAATTGGCAACTCTAAATTGTCCGCGCTTGCGAATGGGAAAGGTTGCGTGTCGACGTGTGCTTCCCGCGATCAGCGGGTGACTCGTCCAGACTGTAACTCCGCCTTCACCGGCAAGCAGCTGGAATGGACTCCGGCACCCCGTGACCCCAACGCCTAATCCAGATGCATGAGAGACGGCGCTGGAAGATATTCAGTCAATGTTTAAATATATCCATCCGTCCGTCTGTCTTGGAAGCCCGCTGTCTCCCGCGCTCAGGGTCGCGGGGTTTTGCTGGAGCCTCTCCCACCTGTCACGGGGTGAAGGCAGGGTTGTTGTTTTTTTAAAATGCATATCCAATTAAAATGATTTTTTTTTTTTTTCTTTTTCCCCCCTCCGTATCCTGCCACAAGTCCAGCACGTGTTGCGGCTGATTTAAACAGCGTTGATTATGATTTATTTATACGGGTTTTCAACGTGCTGAAAAACAGACCGACGGAAAAACTCCGAAGCCTGCGTGGAAGCCCGAGTGCAGGTGTTCATTGTGAGTGGAGGCCCTGGCACAATTGAAAATGCATGAATCACCCACCCACCCCTTCGCAAATCAGACATTACCGTTGAATTGAAGCGCGCGCACACACGCACACGCACACACACACACACACACACACACACACACACACAAGATAAAGTATTTATGGCGTAGGTGTTAAGGCAGGAAGCTTTAACAGTATCAATATGGAAGATTGTACATCCACCAACATACACACATACTCAGGAGAGGCGAAGGCAAGAGCATACAGAAAAAAATAGGAAAAAAAAAAATCACGTTTATACATACTATGCTCCAATAAATACAATTCCTGGAACAGTGAGAAGGAAGTTGGAAAAGATTTCTTCTTATTTCTCTTCTTCTTCTCGCTCTCTTCTCTGCTGAGTTCTGAGCATATATCCATTTTATTTTCAAGCGTATTCCTTTAAGATGCAGCGAGGGACGGAGGGGAGGGAGGGGAGGGAGGGAGTCAAACCCAATTTTTGTCCAATATGGAGCAATTCAGTGAGTCGTGAATCTCGAACCACCTCCGCCGCCGCCCCCCCACCTGCCGCCGACTTTGTGCGTCCCCTTTATTATGCGGTGGGCCGGGGCGCTGCTGCATGAGATATGCAAAGTCAGCAAAACATTGCGCGTTTAAATATATTTATGTATATATAACCCGCCGTCCTTTCTTTCTTTTTTTTTTTTTTTTTTTTTTGAAAGACAGTTGACTGACTGGGCAAACGAGTGACATTCGGCGCATCTCCTCCCCGGCCGAGGACGCCGCAAAGTTGCAAGGGGACTGCAGATGCTGCGGGGAACACGCGCGCTCGCCGACAGCACTCAGTGAAGAGGAAATATAAGGAGTTTCTCGGCACGCGGGGAAAATAGGGCGTGTTATTTTGCGCCTGTCACTCACAGCGGCCCGTAAAGTGAGGCTGCGGCGGAAATTAACTTTTGCCTCGCTCCCCCACGAAACGCTCTTTGTGGAAGAGACGACGCGGCGTGTTTTTCCGCCGTTTTTCCCCCCCCTCCTCCCCCGCAGAGATCTGATGATTTCGGTCAGAGCGCCCGCACCCCGGAGCACACCTTCGCCAGACCGATAGGCACAAGAAAAGGCGTCGGCGCCCGCCACCAGCGCATCTCTGGAGACGACGTTTCTAATCTCAAAATGAGCATGTTTCCTCACTGGCATCTGGATTTTTTTTTTTTTCCCTTTCACTTATTCATGAGCTTCACAACCAGTTTTACAGCCTGAAATCCTCACTTTCTTAAATTAGCTGAATTTTAACTACTGGGGAAATTTTTTTTTTTTGATATGGTTTCACGGGGTTGGAAAGAGCTTAGCCTCGCGTAAAACTTCTTATGCAAAGCTTCAAAAAGTGAGTTATTCTGCTTGTCTCTTTTTTTGTCCTCTTTATCGAAACCAAAATACCACAAGGTGAGCGAGCCCCTGGCAGGGTGGCACATCAGCACAACCGGCGCACTTTTGCAAAGGCAAAGCCAATGCGCGAGCAGAATAGACGGTTTTCACCGAGGTGCTGCAGCATTCGCTGCGCTCCGCCGCGACATTCTGTCACGTTGTCAGTTTACGACGCGTTAACTGCGTTCGAGGTAACCGCAGGTGCACTCGGGCGCTAATTAACACTCTCGATCACACCGGGGTTGGGGGTGGAGGGGCGGGGGAAGGAGTTGCAACTGCCAACAACAACAGGCGAGGAATTCTTTCTTTCTTAGCAAGTGCAACTCTTAATTTTAGATTCCGATTAATTTTAGGTTTGGCCACTATCTCGAAGATGTGGGTTTGCTAGGGGTGTGATGATACACTCAGCTCAATATTAGGGTCAAAGGACGACACATTACAACATAGTAACAAAAACATTGCAGAGGCATTTTGAATGGTTTTCTAACTTGCATTCATAACCTCCATGTGTGAGCGGTTGAACTGCTTTCCACAAACAAAATTAAGAATTTTCTTAAAGGGCAAACAAGATTTTGCAAAACTTTAACCAAAGTAAAAAGTGCAAGCGGAGACTGAACTATCTTTTCTCAGCATGACAACTATAAAGCCTAGCCCAGGCTAGCCCCTCTGCCTTAGCCCAGGCATGGGCTAATGCATTTAGCTTTCTGATCTGACCGGCTGAACTTGGAAGAAATTATATTAATAATAAGTCATAAAATAGCTGTATTCCATCCATTTTTCCCCCCAGTGTTTTAAGAGTAGTTTCAATAAAGAGCTAAATACTGTGGGGGGCAAATGACATTAAAGCATGTTTTCTACATATCCCATGATATATTTTTTTCTCCTATGAGGTGGGTCACCGAATCACTCCGTCCATCTGCTCAGGCTACGGCCCCTCTGGCCCACCAGTCAAAACGTTTGCCCACCCCTGACCGAGCCTCAGCTATAGTCATGTTTTGTTTTGCTTTGTTTTAAATGAGCATGTCCACATTTTCTGGGAGCAGTTGAGACCTTTGTACAAAAGAGGCTTAGGGCCACAACAAGAGAATTTCTGCTTGTTTGTTTGTTTGTTTGTTTGTTTCCATTTCGTCGAGACGAAAGTCGCAATGTTGAGAATAAAGTCGACGTTTCAAGATTAAAGTCGACGTTTCAAGATTAAAGTCGACGTTTCGATTCCGCGAATGCAGACGAAAGGCTTTTGGCGCAAGCCTTGTGGCGCACCTCCCTTTTCGCCAGAGAAGTTTCCCGTTTACTGTGTACCCACATTGTTACCACAGTAGCCGCTAGCGACCACCTCAGTTAGCCGCTAGTGTTCACAATCATCCAATCTGCTCACCGGTCTCAGTTTGGCTGCGGCACCGTCTTCTTTTTCTTCTGGCCTCTTTCTTCTTGCGAGTGTTTGGCAGAATAGATACAGCAAAGGCACATTACTGCCCACAGAGGTCACAAATAGACAAGTGCCCGCGAGACACTGTTTCACTTAAACGAGAAATATCGCCATGATTTGATCTCGTGAGATCTCCAGATCTCGTCCCACCCCGAGGCAGTTCACAATTGTGCAGTTTCAGGAGTTTTAAGCTTTGCGGACTGGAGGAAAACAAAATATCATTGAAAGTTTGTTTAAAAAAAAAAAAAAAAAAAAAAAAGCTTTCCGTTCGTCCAAATAATAGTTTAGAACTACAAATACTGTCTGAGCTATAAATAGTTTCCCCCCTGCAATAGTGCCGTTTTAAGTGTTTGATTGTAGTGCCGCTCAGCTGAGTAATTAGAAGTGGTACTGATGAGATGGAGTAGAATGTTGCTGATTTTGCAGTCCCGCTGTTACTCCCCAAAAAACGGAGCACATCATAATTCCCATGAGAATTTAGCGCACGATATCACTCTGTAAGCTGCACAACGCCATTATTAATTCTTCTGCCTAATTCTCTCAGGCAGTGCCAGAGGTTCTGCTGACGAGCAAAAAAAAACCAACATTTCGCAACAATCATTGAGCAACTGCGGGTGTTTTCGGAATAATACGGCGCGCATTGTGATTGAGCGAAGGCCATCTGCAGCATGTTTGTGTTGTTCATGGTCTGTGAGGTAGGTCAATAGCCTTAAGGCCATCCCAAATATTTAATGCACAGTTTATGGCTCCCGTTAGAAATACTATCAAGCAGTTAACCTTGTCTCAGAGGGCTGACCCCGGGCAAGAACTGCGGGAAATGATGCGCAGTATTTGGTCAAATA
Organism: Nelusetta ayraudi; assembly: GCF_046127955.1. Classification (NCBI taxonomy): domain Eukaryota; kingdom Metazoa; phylum Chordata; class Actinopteri; order Tetraodontiformes; family Monacanthidae; genus Nelusetta; species Nelusetta ayraudi. Next base: position 7,066,754 of record NW_027466076.1, read on the forward strand.
GGGTGATGTCAGACGGAGGTCAGGAATCCACGCACGCGAAAAACAAAACAAATGGAGCTGCACGTTTAAGCAGCCCAAGGGTAGAAAATATTAATGTAACGCGACAGAAACATGAAACGTTTATTTTTTTAAAGCGGCCACCAGGAAGTATGTGCAAAAGAGTCCTGCGACTCTTTTGATGAGTCTGAATTTCTGAGCGGAAAGCTAACCAGCGTTTTTATGTTGTCAGTAGCAAAGCCTGTGATTGGGTTTAAAAGTTGGTCATTTAAAACTATCAAATGCATTGCAAATACAAAGCAGCAGAGTCTGTTACTTGTTAATGTATCACAATTAAATACAGACGTACACCGCCATTGGTGATTAGCTGCATAAATGGTAACAGTTTAATCTGCTTCACCATGTTGACACCTGCATAATTAATTTTTCGCAGTCATATAGAAACACATTACTCCATCGCCATCGGATCTCCCTCTGACTCACTTCGGAAACTAAAGCACGAGCAAAGTTCTTGCAAACAACACTACCTCCTTTTTCCATAGGGGGTGCTAGAGGACAACTGCAGCTTGGTTTCAAAAGTGTAAAAGGTCCAACAAAGCTTCACTTCCAGCAGGAAGCAGCGAAGCCGAGTGTCACTGCAGGATGCTGGAAATAGATGGTGAAATATGCTGTTTTCTCTCGCAAATTAATGGTGTGAAGCTGCGCCACTGGAGTCCGGAATGAAAAATAAAGATTCGAAAATGAGTTCAA
>NW_027466076.1:7720000-7857500 GCF_046127955.1 Nelusetta ayraudi
CAGCTTCTTCCTGGCCGTCAGCAGCTGGCTGCTGTCGAAGAAGCGAGGGGAGATGGGGCCCAGGGGCAGCGACGCGGGCTCAGGCTCGTGGGCCGGCCGCACCCGGGGAGGGAGGCTGCTGCTGCCGCTGTCGGGCCCCGCCTCCTCCGAGAAGGACGGCGGAGGTGGAGGCGGAGGCGGCGGTGGCGGTGGCGGCGGGGGCGGGAGAGCGCCGCCGAGCGGGGGCAGCGAGAGGAAAGCGGGCGGAGGGGGGCACCCGGCGCCCCCCAGCTCCACGGCAGCGGGCAGGGAGACGCAGGCGTCGGGCGGCGGCGGGGGCGGGGCCGAGAGCTCCGGCAGGTCCGAGATGGAGTCGGTCTGGACGCCGGCCGCCTGGGTGCTGGGCGACGGTGGTCCCCCGATCCTCCTGCGCAGCCGGCTGGACTTCAGGGTCACCTGACCCGGGTGGCGCTGCACCGGGCGAAAACAAGGTTTTATTTTCCTCCGTCTCTTCTTGTTTTTTTTCTCTTTTCATTCTTTCCTGTCTCACCTGCTTGAAGCTGCGCAGCCGCTCCAGGGTCCTCTGGCGCTCCTGGCTCACGGCGGCGTTCCTCAGGGCCTCGTCCTCGTCCCCCTCGGCCTTTCGCAGGACACAGGAGAGCGCGGGCGGACGAGTGAGTTCACATTGTAACCAGCGGACGGCTGTTCGCTCGGCCCTGGCAGGACCTTTACATGTTTACAAGGTCCTTAACAGGCCCATAAAAAGCCTCTTGAAAGGCTTTATGGGCCTGTTCGTGGGACGAATCAGGTGGAATTAGGGGAAACGTTGCCGTCATCGGCACTTTCTACTCCATACGTTGGAAGAACATGCGAGTTGCTTACATGTTGAAACGCGTTTAAAATATATAATTTCTGTTAAAAGTGATACACTTATTATTAGTAGTAGTAGTAGTATTATTATAGTTGTCACTGCTTGAAGTGGAGCTATTTGAACTGCACTGTTGTGCAGTTAAATATAAAAGTGAATGTTTTTAGTACAGAGAAAAATGAAAATGCAGAAAATTACATTGGTTATTGTTATCGGAGTGGAATTATCCAATAATGGCTCACTGGTCATAACTATCATTGTAGTTTGGTTGTTCTGCAGTTGAATTGGAAAAAAACTGTAGTACTGAAAGTAGCAAAGCTGTTCAAAGTGATCCAGAAGCTCACGCAAGCCGCCTGGTCGGTTCCCTTCAGATTATTCTGTCACAACTTTTTCATTTTTTGCTAAATCATCGACGAATGTACCGTTTTGAATATGTTGTACTGTAAAGTAGCACTTTGACCAGTGTATTTTTTACACACGTACTTTTACTTCAGTACAGAATGCGAACACTTTTGCCACCTCGGCAGACTTGAGTGTTGCATTGTGGGGTCTGACCTGCAGCAACATCTGCAGGGAGCTGCCCTGCGCGTGTCCTCCCTGCCGCTGCTGCATCTTCTGGTTGTGATTGGCGATGCAGATCTCCTGCAAGCAGGAGGTGGGTGGGGGGGGAGAGGCCGCACACGCATTAAGTTTCGGACAAAACCTCGAAGGTGCCCAAGGAGACTCGTCTCGTCCCGCCTCGTCTCGTCGGCTGCGTCTTCACCTTCTTGTTTTTGAGGTAGACTTTCTTGGAAGTGATGCGACCCCGGCGGGCCTCCAGCTGCCGCGCCCTCTGCTGCAGCACGCACAGCTCCTCATCCCTGAGCGGCGACGGCGGGCTCGCGGGCTCCTCGTCGCCCTTCATGGCGTCGGGGCTCTCGAAGGCGTCGTAGTAGACCACCTCGTCCTGTTGCTCTGCAGCCAGGGAACAGGGAGTTCACGTCAGCTCACTTCTGGGTTTTTTGGGGGGTTTTTTGGGGTTTTTTTCAGTTCAGAGGCGTCAACATGTGAACCGCACTCTCACCGGTCATCTGCCTGCGGATGCTCTGCAGCTGAGCGGTGAGCAGCAGCTCCTCACAGCGCAGCACCTCGGCCTGGATGTCGTACAGCTGCAGCTGCAGCTCGTAGTACAGCGCCTCCAGCTGGTCCAGGCGCAGCATGGCGTCCTCCCCGTCCTTCAGACTCTGCATCTAAAAAATAAAATAAAATAAAAAATAAAAAAAATTGGTACATGCATTGGATCATCCAGGTATCAGTGCCCCTCTTTGACATCACAACGGGCTAATTTCGACAACTATCCATTCTAGGGCGCTTTTTTTTCGGTAGAAGGGAGGCAACCTAAAAAAAACAAAAAAAAACAACAAAACTAAAGCATGAGCTTCTCTCATATCTAGCGAGTCCACTGACAGGTCAGAGGTGCACGATGCTGTTGGGAGAACCTTCTGTGTAATGAGGATACCATCAAACGTAAGGTTTACACAAGGGGTGTGCAAGCTTTCTGACTGGTTGGGCCACAATGGGTTCTAAATTTGAACAGAGGGAGCCGGAGCAGCAGCAGATTGATGCATGATTGCATCATAGCATGATTGAGTGTTCCGGTGACCCATTTCAGTGAAGAAAAAAATATATCATGGGATATGTAAAAAAAAAAAGAAGAAAAAACATGTGCTTTAGCGTCAAAATTAACCAAAGCAATCAGTGTCTTTGAAGCCCCATGATATTTAGCTCTCTATTTAAAAGGAGTCTTAAAACGCTGATAAAATAGATGAAAGACAGCTATTTTACGACTTACTTATTAATATCATTTTTTCAAAAGCTTTACAGGCCACATTTGGCCCCCAGGCCGCAGTTTGCCCATGCCTGGTTTACACAAGTCTCACAGTTCACACAGGAGGAAACAGAGAAGCGTCCGGGTCAACCGGACCGTTTCTAGGCGAGCATGTCGCTCAGTCCAGTCCAGGGCTGCATGACTGCAGCATGAGGTCATAATGTCCAACGCGTTTCAGCGCCGCAGCTCACCTCCTCCTTCAGGCCGTGCTTCCTCTCTTCCAGGCAGATCTCTTTGGCCCTCATCAGCTGCAGGGTCTCCTTGGAGACGGCGTACTGCAGCCGCTCCATGCGATCCACGGCCGCTGCCCAGGCCGACTTGCCGAACTTCCTCTGGTCGGCCCGCATCCGCTCGTACAGGGCTGCGAGACGAGGGGGGGGGGGGGTCGGTTTTCCATTAGACTCACATTGATTACTCTGAGTGGCTTTGATGAGGGGGTGTTTAAATGCGGTGTCTAGGGGTGGGGTACTATGAATACAAATGGTTATGGGCCGCAACGAATTTCTGCAGTGAGTCAAAGGTCCATCGATTACTGAGGTCGCTCAGGCCACATTTGATCAGTCTGTAATATTCACAACAATAAATGACCTTTTCATTCGAATCAACAGAAATACGGACGAAAAACAAAATTAAACGAGAATCGGAAATGTCATTTTGCACGTTGACATTCTGGTCATTCACTCCGGAACCTCGGGGACCACCAATCGGCAGGGCTCACTGGCTCACTGTTTCCATTAACATCAGGGGGAAAAAAAAAAGAAGAAAAGAACTGAGCTGAAACGCCTGGCAGCCGACGGTGGCCGAGATGTTTGGAGGATTAAAATACTTCTAGGGGGGAAAAAGAAGGACTTTGGCACGACAGAGGCCAGAGCGAATCCCCTTTATTTTTAAAGGGGATTCGCAAACATTCCTTGGTGGAGCATTACCTGCACTTAGCCATGAGAGTAAACACCCAGCGCACAGGTCCAAAAGGGAAGTGAGGGGTTAGGAGGAGGGAGATTCTCTTTTTTTGGTACCTTTCTGGGCCCTGGTGGTGGTTTCAAAGAACTTGACGGTCAGCTCCTGGATGGAGAGCACGGCGGCGTGAGCCTTCTTCTGCCACTCCTCGTCCTCCCGCCTCAGGCCCTCGACGCGACGGGGACCCAGGCGCTCCGTCTCCAGGGAGATCTGTTGGGGGGGGGGGGCAGAGAAGACCGATTAGACCGGAGAGACATCTGAAAAAACTGTCTGAAATCACACGCGTCCGCCTTGCCGGCCTCTACCGGCCTCTAACAGAAAGCATTGTCCAGGAGGGGCACTGTATTTCAAACACTGTGTCTGTGAGATAATGTCAGGTGGGCTGTGAAAACTTATCCAATTTCACTAAATTGGTCTAAAAAAAATAAGATTTAAAAGGAATGTAAGCCTATTTTCCTCCCTCAATTCCTCACAGGATATCAGCTTCTAAACAGGCCCAGGTTTCACATGGAGTGAGTATAAAGAAATGAACAGAGTATAGTCATTTGTAGGCTAAAAAAAATATATAATGCTATAATGTTTGGTTGGAGGCGTGCCCTGGGATTTTTTCCACTGTAAAAAGTGAAACAAGAACCTGACATGTATGTGACAGTGTGCAAGGTGAAGAGCGTGGGAGCTGCGAGGTTTCTTCACAATCTCTTTCTTTGTCTACTCCGGTCTGTGATCACAGCACTGGTGACAGGGGGACGTAAACAGGAAACGTAGTGAGTCAGAGGTTTTGGTTTTTTTTAATACGATAAAAATACACGGACGGGTCCCTCAAGAGGAAGAAGAAGAAGAGGAGGAATGCCTTTATTTATCCCACACTGGGGAAATTTGCATAGTAACAGCAGCGTATACAGTTCAAAGAGAAGATGAAAAATGTAAATAAGTGTTAAAAAAAAAAAAAAAGTCAGTGTTTATATTGCGAGACGGATTATTAAGACGGAGCAACGTTGTGTCTGTGTGGTTTGAATCAGCGATCTGGCCGAGAAAAGCAACTTCCTGTTGCGCTTTAGAAAGCACTACTGTGTCTCTGACCTGGTGAGAGAGAGAAAGAAAGAGAGAGAGAGAGAGAGAGAGAGAGAGAGAGAGAGAGAGAGAGAGAGAGAGAGAGAGAGAGAGAGAGAGACTGGCTGGCACAGATCGCAACCCTTGGCGAGCCCAGTCATACCGGATGATAACAGCAGGGGGCGGTGTTGGCAGAGCCTTGACCGACCAAAGGCATGCCTGAGCGTGTTTGTGTTGACAGTGACACTAACCCAGTGTCCTACTGGGCCCGCCAGACCAAACACAAAACAAGAGCCGGAGCTCCGGGAAAAAAAAGCAAAAACTGGGATGAAGGAAAAAACGTGAGGCGGCTCCGAGTTTCGGAGTTTGGCGCTACGTCTCCGACGGTATCGCACTCCGCCGACTCGTGTCCGGCCATGTGAAAAAGAGCTGGAAACAAGAGGGGGGGAAAAAAAGCCACGTGGAGTCCTGCCCGCCCCACCACCACCACCACCACCACCACCACCACCACCTCCCCTTCCTCCAACAAGAGGAGACCACATGGAACAAAATGTACAGAGGCTCACGAGGGCCAACTCCCACTCGCAAGGCAGGCAGGCAGGCAGGCAGGCAGGCAGACAGACGAGCCTGTATTAATTTCTCAATGTAAACCAGATGTGCGGAGGTGCTCGGGAAAGTTGGGAGCGACCGGCGACCAACCTCAGAAGACCTTCGTCTGCGTGTTCCCGGCGTGTGTGAGTGCGCGCGTGCGTGCGCGCACGTGAGGGGTGGGAACAGGGAGTGCGTGTGTGTTTTCTTTCTCTCTTTTTTTTTTTCGTGTGGCGGCGTTAGAGGGGGTGGGTGGGTGGGGGGGGGATTACGTCAGACGGCGGAGGCAAAGTTTAGAGGCAGAGGAGGTGGAAGAGGAACGAGGAGGAGGAGGAGGAGGAGGAGGAATCGCACGAGGAACGTGGGAAAAAAAAATAAACAACGGCGCTGACCTTCGGTCCGGAATGGATTTAGAAATGATGCACGATGACTGAAAACGGCGTGAAGGAAGTGACAAAGGTTCAAATAGAAACTTGGGGGGCGGGGAGGGGGGGATGCCAACAAAGTCTCATTGGATCAAAGAAGTTTTAGTGTTGCAGCACTGTAGTTTCTCCAACTTGTGATTGATAAAGAACATCTGTCAATCAATTTATCTCTCTATAGTTTAGACCTTTGGTTCTCAACTGGTGGAGTCTCAGGACCCACATTTTTCATGAAGGCGGAACCCAAATATTCCACAAGAAAATGTCTAGTAAAGGAAAAATTTAACTACTGAATTGAATTCTCTTTCCTCCATGATAAATTAAATACCCAACAATTCCTCTATAAACGTAAATATGTTTTAAATCCATAAAAAGGGGGGACTGCAAACGAAGCTGTGACCCACCAGTTGAGAAACACCGGCTGAGACACGTGGCCTCCTGCACGAGCGCCGGCGCTGGCAGCACCGGCTACGTCCCACCTGTCACGGGAATTGAGCCTTGACCCACCGAGGGACTCAACCTTGAACCCAAAAAACAACAAAGCGCTGCCTTTTTGCCAACGCTGTACAAACGACATGCGAGATGTGTTTTCCACACGCTTTCTGCAAATCATTTGCAAAAGTGTCCGTTGTCTTGACGGCATCTTTCGAAGGTCACTACTTCGAAAATCGACGACAAAATCAGTTCTTATAAAATTCCCATGATTTATATTATGATCCATGAGTCGTCTTTGCAGCTCGTGGAATTTCACTGACCCTCGTGCGACCCTCCTCGTTAAAGTTTCTGCCTTCACAAAGTATTGGTCGAGTCCTTGCGCTGTGTTGATGCTGCCACCTTCCTTTGAATTCCCCCTCCTCCCCTCGCTGCACCCAACGCTGTGGTGACAAACCCCCCCCCCCGCCGCCGGGAGGCTCAGCCGAGCCAAAATGAATTGCAAAAAACAAAAACAAAAACAGCACTGCTGGAGCTGTGAGACAATGACTGGTCTCCACCCGAGCAGCTCGGTGGTCTTCACACCCAAAACGAAGAGGATTTGAGGACTGCGGAGTTCTTCTCCTGGACAGACAAAAGGCTTTCGCAGCTTTCTTCTGCAGTCCACAGATTTAAAAACCAGCAGAACAACATCCGTTAACTAAAATTGACAGCAGTCCTCCATCAATCAGGTAGAATTTGATTTAAAAAAAAAAAAAAAAAATCCCAGAGACTGAATAAAATTCAAAAGATTTTCGCAGTGTAAAAAAAAATTTAAAAGTCAACAGCCGTCTTTCCCCCTCCGTCCTCGTCACAAACAGCTCATCAATATTAACGGCGGGGGTGTCGGCCGACGACTCGCTCCGGGATCCTCTTTCCTTCTTGCGCGCAAACACGGGAGACAGGAGACAGGAAGCTGTGCGGGGGGGGAGAGAGGGAGAGCGTGAGGGAATCCTTCACACGCCCCCCCCAACAGCTGCCGCTGACAAAACACAGACGCGTCGCTGGCGACGGAAATAGAAGTGACGCCGGCACCGCTGGTAGCGGTGGCGGCGGTAAAGTGGGCGGGATTAGAGCAGAGAGACGCAGCTCAGCCTGCTGCTTTTCTTGTTTCACACAGGGAAGAGAAACGCTCTCATTGCAACGGGACAACAACTGTTCATCGCACAAAGGCCCAGGCCCAATTTTACTTTTTAATTGTGCGATACGCGGGAGTGTATTTTTAAACTCACGTTTTTATTTTAACTCGGCTCCCCACGCCCGCCGCTACAAAGGCCTCGCCGGAGAGATGAAATGTGTTACTAATCCGCGGCTAAAAATAGTCCCCGAGAACGTCGTCGTCGTCGTCGTCGGAGCGCCATCTGCTCCGAGCTGAAGCTCCACATTTGTGGAGGAGACGGCGGAGCCGCACCTCCACGGGGGAGATCGCGAAGCTTTGGGAGGGAGTCGCTGGCAAAAAGCAAAGCGCAAAGCTCGTTCTTTTTCTTGAGAAAAAAGACGAAAGAACAAGGATTGGGTTTTTCCTTCGTATTTCGCACATCCTTCTTGCCATCTTCTTTCATCTTTTTTTTTTTCTTCTTTTTTTATATAGATTTACAAAGAGCTCAAAAAAACATCCACAACAACTCAAGACATTTCAAAATATTCATAATCATAACAAATACTGATAACAACAAGAAAAGAAAATAACAGTCACATTCTAGTTTTGGGACATTGACTCAAACAAAACAACAAATCTGAACAAAAAGACTGTCATCCAGACTCCATGACCTCAATCAACTTTCCTTTTTGTCTTTACAAAACAAAGATAACGAAGAAAAACAGGAAGCGAACGCGAGCCTAGCCTGGCCTAGCCTAGCGCGTTAAAGTCCAACACAGAACAGCCACCGGACGTCTCATCTGGGAGGGCAACTCCTTTCACTTTGTTCCAACCAACTTCTGACAACAGTTGAGCGAAACACAGCGGGACGCTCCAGCTCCGAAAGAGTTCTGCCCGGAAACGGCAATCAGGTGACGAGTGGACAACAGCCGTCAACTGTTACCGCACGGTGGCCGATGCGAGACACAGTAACCAGACGCTCGGCATCCGCATGTTTAATTCACGGTTGACCTCTGACCTTCCAGGACACGGGACACCGAGGACGCGGCTCTCGGGCCCGCAGCCGATCCCGCCTGTCAGTGCAACAATCGGCAAACGCACTCGACACCCTTTGTAGGGGTGATCGCTGACCCCCGCTGCCCCCCCCCCCACACTTCAACTCACTCACTCACTAGCAGTTAGCGCAGGACATTCCGACCATCTGTGAGGAGACATATTGGCCGCCAAAGGCTGCAACAATGAAAAGTGGAGATAATGAGTGATTAGCATTCAGCTGCTTTGCCTTTATTGCCTTCCTGACACTTCTTCTCAGAGACACACCGATAACATAATCGGCTATCAGTACCGATACCGAGTACTCTAATCATAAACGATACCAGCTGTATACATATTCGCATGACAGTTTTGTTAAATTTGTCTTTGTACTGCAGTGAAACTTGTAACAGTCGCCCATGTTCTAGAAAAACATGGCGAGAAATGTTGTTCAAATAAATAAAAATCAAAGCAATTTTTGTAGTGACCTCATTGATTACTCAGAATGGGTGAGTACCAAATTGCAAGTACTCCTCGCTCAGTAAAAAAAAAAAAGTAGCACCGGTGCATCCCCCTTTACTTTGGTTCAACGCTACTGCTGGGATATTCTTTCTGAACTGCCGCATACACTGGGACAGACTGGATAGAGTCAGGGATTAAGGTTGGGAACCTGAATCTACAACACCTCTGGTGTGAAAGGCCTCTATTCGTCTGTCGCCAACCCCACCAGTTTCTCACCTCTGGAGAGGAAGTGAACCGAGCGTCTCTTTTGCCCGCAATCACCACGGCGTCGTCGAAACCGCCTCCCGATGTTCGCCCGCTCACCTCTTCCCACCTCACTTCAACGTCAAGTACAGTATGCAAAGTGTATGCAAAGTGCACAATCTTCTTGTGTTCCGACGGCCTGAACCCACACACACACACACACACACACACACACACACACACACACACACACACACACACACACACACACACACACACACACACACACACACACACACACACACACACACACACACACACACACAGCAATCCCTTTCTCCACAAACAAAAGCTCCTCCACCGGCCTACGACTCGACACTTTAGAGAGAAACCAGCCGCCCTGGCCGCCCTCCAAGAACCTATTTGCATACAGCTTTGTTTTCAGCCGTTGGGTCGCCCGGGCGCCCTGCGGGGCAGGTGATACAGCTGTTGCCGTCTGACTCGCAGGTAGACTTCAGGGACAAAACTCTTTGATCAATCCACCAATTACAATGTTTTTTTTCTCCTGCATTCAAAGCTCAATTCAAAGGCCATCTAAAGTGTGTATCAATACCATTGTCGCAATAGAGCGTAACCGGAAACAGGGGAAAAAAAAAAAAAGTTACTTGAGAATCCAACCAATGTTTGATAAAAATCCAAATGTCTACTTTCCAAAAGGAAGAAATTGGGTCATTTGTCAGGGACTACTTTCTGCGGCGGATTAATCCAAATTTGGTATCATAGTTGGGGTTTGCAGCTGAAAGAGGATTAAGTCGAACTAAACTGCAGTGTGCGCGAGTGCGCGTGTGCGCAAATGCAGCAGCGTGGCACTCTAATGTGTTAAACACACTCCCTCACAGGTGTTTGCATTGGTTGGTGTCCGCTTGACGGATGAGCAAGCTGTGTACTCAGAGGTCGACTGATTTTTACTGACCATTTGTCGTCACATTTCAGTTTCCCCACTTACAGCTGCTGCCATCGTGTTCACTGGAACAGTGTGGCGCTATCCTCCCAACAATTAGCGTGGGAAGAAGTTAAAATCCAGGAACTTTTGATTTGATTTGGTTTGGTTTGGTTTGGTTTGGTTTGGTTTGGTTTGGTTGGTTGCTTGGTTGGTTGATTTAATGAAGCCCCTCGAGGCGGCCAAGCCTCCACTGGGATCACGCCGGCCGTTTCTTATCCTGGGATCCGCTCCCGCTGACGATAATGTGGAACGAACACACGCTGCTTGTGTGCGATTCACTCCTTATCGCCCGCGGTGGTGCACGGCGTTCCCCAGTGCGGCGCTTCCTGCCGACGGTGCTGACCACTTGGTGGAGTGGCGGTTGTTAATGGCGGCGACGGACAGATCTGACAGGACGTGCTGATTCACAAAGATCCGTGTGCGAGATGAACCTTGGCCGCTGCTCAAACGTGAATAGCGGCGGCACCTCTGGTTCAGGTCTGATTAACTTTGGTACAGTTACCCTTTGAGTAATGCAAGACTTGCCCAATGGTCGCAATATGTTTTGTTCTAAAATTGATATTTTAGGGTTTCGATTGTTCGTTTATGGTGGTACGTCCCCCGTGATCAACATAAAAATCAGCTCCAGCCTTCACTCTCTTTTGTTGACTCTCGAGATTTGTCTACATTTGTCTGTGTTGCAGTACTCACAATGGATTTTCTATTTTGCATTTCACTAAAAAAAAAAAAAAAAAAAGCATTCTAGTGAGATTTCCTGTGCATCCGCATGTACACTGCAGTCTGCGTGGAAAAAGCAGAATTGCTGGGTTTAAACACAACATTTTCAAATGCGTGTCCAGCCGTGTCCAGATTTAATGAAGCCCTCGAGGGCGACCGAGATTAGCGCAAAAAGAAATTGACTTGCCTCTTCAAGCCTCTGACCAAGCAGAGAGAGAGAGAGAGAGAGAGGGAGGGACCCAACAAAGACGGCTTTAAGGAAGGGGCCGCGGGAAAAAGAGGAGGCGGCGCTGAGGCTGCAGATTTAGCGGAGTGGTTTAGTGGCGGGCGTAGTAATACTCGTGCTGGTTGTTAAGCTGCTCTGGGGCGGACGGTGGTGATGGTGGTGGTGGTGGAGGAGGAGGAGGGGGGGGAGAGAGAGAAAGCCTCTCGGACTGATCCCTCTGCGCTCCCAGATGCGAGGCGACCTTGCGGCGCGACGCTGGCAAACTGAAGCACCGTCATCGCTGGGTAGCCATTCACACTGGGCTGGAAAAGTCAAGTGAGGGCTGCACATTAGCAGGCAGTGGGTTCAGGGGGTCCTTCCCTCTACCGACCTCATCCTTTTAGAAGGCTGCCCGGCCACAAAAAAAACAGCACACACACACACACACACACACACACACACACACACACACACACACACACACACACACACACACACACACACACACACACACACACTAACGCGAGGGACGTGCTCCAGCTACTGGGAGGTCTAAAACCCGCTTAATGCAGCCCCCTAAAGCAGATGGCCGGTGGGAGCGGCGTCTTACCTTAATCTGCTGCCGCCGCAGCATGGCCACCTCCCTCATGTCCCTGAAGGGCTGCAGCAGGTAGTGGTAGAGCTGAGTGGTGGCCTCCAGCAGCGTCCCGTAGGCCTCGTCCTCCTCCGAGTACACCTGCAGCAGCTCCACCATGCTGTCCAAGGCTTTGTGTCGCTCCAGCACCTGCAGCCAACACACACGCACACAGCCAGGTAGTGAGTGAGTGAGTGAGTGAGGGAGGGAGGGAGGGAGGACGAGCATTCTGATAAGTGCATTCCATTGTTTGCAATTAATTCATCGTTATATTGCATTGCATAACCCCTCAAACACTGTACTTGCCACTCCTGTAGAGGTGGAATTCACTTCCGTCTCATTTTCTGACACTCTCTCCATCTGTATTTAAAAAGTCTGCCAAATGCATGCTGTGTAACCAAGAACTGGATGTCTTGCCCTAACTTTTAACTTTTACTGCACCTGTGTATATCCCTGTTCAACTGGGTTTTAGCCTAGAGGTTATGAATTTGAGTTTGGTTTGCATCTTCACTTTGTTTCGTCTTGGTTTCAGGAGGTCCTCCTGACAAGACAATCAAGGTTATTTTTTTTTTGGACTTCCTAACATGTCTGCTTTATATAATTTTGGTTTGTTTTTGTTCTGTGTTTGTCTGTTTTTATTGTATAAGTCTTGACTTGCTGAATAAATAAAAGAAAGAAAAAAGAAAGAAAGAAATGATTTTTAAACTTTCTCTATTCCTCGTAACGCACAACGTAAAACACTGCCACGTAACGTGACGTGACAAATAAAAACTCTTGCAGCCGGAGAACTGGCGCAGTGGAGAGTCTCAGCTGAGACATGTGGAGATTGAATTAAACGCCGTATTTGGTTTGCCTAACTCATTCAGTGGCTGCTAAAACAAGGACTCTTTTGTGGCTCAAGGGAGGGGACAAAAAAAAAAAAATCCAGACTATATCTATGAAACCAAGAGCAGCGAGAACACTTTAGCGGGAGAAACAATAGGGGGCAGTATGGCGGAAGAGCCGAAGTGATGCAGTGAAATATGTTGGCCCGTGGGTGGCAGAGTGAGAATAAACCGGAGGCCTCCCGACTGGAAAAAAAAAAAAAAAAAAAAAAAAGCCTGCGGAACGTGACAGCGGCTCGTCATCGCCCCCCCCCACCATCACCACCCCACGGACGACGTGCTCGATTCCCCTCCGTCCTCAGAAAATATTGACGCGCATCATCGGGCCCGGGGCCTTGGTCTGGTGAATGGACACTCTTATATTGACTTCGGGCTGCCTTCCCGGAGCACCTCCGTGAGACACAGCAGCGATTCACTTCCAACACTGCTCTCACTGTTGTCCACCTTCAAATGCCCCCCCCGCACCCCTCCCTCTGCCGTGCCCCTCGGGGGGGGGCCGACTCCGGACCGAGTGACCGGAGCGAGGCGAGAAGCTCGTCGACTGACAATGGCCGACGCCTGGGTGGGTGGGGGGGGGGCGTCGCATTGTTCCGCAGCGGAGCCGAATTGCTAACGACGGGCCGATGCATCGCAGACTTCCTGCTGAAACTTTATTTACATATTCAAAGTCACACGTGGATTGACTGTGTGACGTCCCACTGGGGGGGGCGGGGGGGGGGGGGGGGGGGAATGTTGTCATTGTTGTCTCGCCGGCACCGATAAGGAAAGAAGACGTGTTGTTTAACTGCAAAGAAAAAAAGAAAGAAAGAAAAAAAAGATTGCAGAAATTTGTCTTATCAAATAAAATGCGGATACAACCCCGCAATTTGCAAAGACGTCCAGTCAACGAGCCGCTTCTTGTGCCGGCCAACTTGAAGGATTTGAGGGAAAACGACAGGCAGCTTGGTGAATTATTCACTTAAGCCTCCTTTTTCAGGCCTGGTCTCAACTTCTGGCCGAGGGTCAGATTTCAATAACAGTCGGAAACGTACGACTCGACCCCAAAGTTGCCCCTTGAAAAGGTCGGCGACAACAAACTTGGGCTTAGTTCCGCCCGGAACGGCAGAAGGCGCACTTTGTTTTTTCCGTCTGGATTAGCCCTTTAATTTGCCATGATGGGGACGCGGAGACGAAATCCCATTTAAACCAGGGGGAGCGTTTCTCTCTCTCTCTCCTTTCTAGCCGAGGGCCCGCGGGGTTAGTCGGCCACGTCGCACATCCTCGCCATTTGTCAAGACATCCGACGTTAGGAGCACACCGACATCGCAACGTCTCCGGGTCGGCAGGAAGAGTCTCCCCCCCCGGCCCCCACCTCCCTCCTTAGCGCGACCAGATCGTAATTACAGTGTGTTATGGAGATATGAGCTCCAACCCTGTCATCAGGACCAACTCTTCCAGTCTGTCCGCACTAAAAAAAAAAAAAGTGCTCCATCTTGTCGGCCAGCTTCTGTCTTTCTGCCTGTAATTGAACTACTCCGCAGTGGAGTTAAGGACGGAGGTCAGCGTTGACAGAACTCAGGCACTGTTTGATGGCTGCCCCCCCCCAATTTCCGAGCAGCGTAAAAAAAAAAAGTCGAACAGACATGTTAGTTATTGCACAGATGAGCGGCGGGGGGGGGGTTCTCTGGCCAGCTCACATTAATCACCTGAGAAACACAGAGACGCTCTCGTCCCTCCACAGACTTGGACTGCGTACAGTGTAAGAGGATTTACGGCACGCCAGTCGTAAAGAGGCACACGGCGCAGCTCCGCCGCCGCCGCGACCTCGCCTGGCCTCTTGACGCGTGCTCGCGCCTCGGCCCTGCGCCTCCGCCGCCGCCGGAGCGCAAACTAAACGCGTCGATCGAGCGCGCGATTAAAAGTAACTACCAGCGGGCGGGCGGGAAGACAATCCCGGCTTGTTCATCCAAACAAACAAATGCCGGGACAGCGTCCCCACAAAGCCCGGTGCTTGTTCTACGGCGTAATTAGAGGCGAGCGAGGACTCTCGCTGGGACTGAAATAACAGCTCGCGCACGGGACACTACGCGAGGCAACATCGCTCGTCGTTCGAGATCGCCAGACGTGCACGGAACTGGAGACCTGCCTCGAGTTCAAAACACATTTCAAGTATTGCAAGTTAGCAAGTTCAATTGTTTCACGGGTGTGGCGGAAATCTGGAATTATCTTATTTATTATCTTATTTTTATTTATGTTTTTATCTCTCTTGAGATTTAGGGATCTTGAACTTCAAACTGCTGATGTCACAATTATAGACAGTTTGGTTTTTACAGATTAGGATTTGAAGATTACAATTTCAGACTCCCATAACTTTCTAAACGACATAATGTTTATTAGTTCCATAACAGGAGGATAACATATGTGATTTTAGAGCCCCAATGTGTAGATTAGGAATAATCTGGTGTTGCCTACTTTTATAGACATTTTAAAATGACTTTGAGGGTTTCAATAGAATGGGAATCAGCTGCTTTGGTCATGTCGTTTTGCCGTTTCCATCCATCAAATTAGCAAAGTCAGTTAATGATTCACCACTTATCAGACGCTTGACATTACCGTCACACACGAGAAGCCCAGCGAAGCCATTAAAAAAAAAAAAAAAGAACTATTTGCCAACATGTGCCACACGAGGACTGTCTGCCAACAATGATTTACAGATGCATGGCCCACATTTGCTATTTTTTGAAACCTGGCAAACTTTTCGCAGTCAGCTCCCCCGATCCCACAGACTAAGGTGCACATTCAAGGCTGTATAAAATCATGACGCATTCTCACGCCTCCTCCAAAGCAACCGCCTCAGCGATCCAAACATAAATCTGCTTTAATGGCCTTGTTGCTCACGGTGACGGCGCTAACAAGAAACTACGAGAATGGCTCTTCTTCTACTTTGCTCTAATCGCATAATGTCTTAATCCCAATCCGTGACGTCTTCCTCACAGAAGCAATTAAACGGCAATATCATCATCTAGTGCGTTTACGTCTGAGTGAGAATCGTTACCACTTGTAACTCCTGAAATATAGGGGGGGGGGGGGGGGAGAGAGATTTACTCAGCGGTGGTTTGAGGTTATGAAACAAGTTTTGTTTTTCCCTCTTGTCCCAAGATTCTTTCCTGTTCAACAAACAACATATGACAAATAGCTGCCACGTGTCTTAGCCCGTCTGTTGCTCCACCGGTGGTTTAATGGACAGATGATCTCAGAGCTAGTGTGGCCTGTTATTTAACCACCAACACATCCTCACATGCAGACAAAAGTATGATCTGACCTCTGTGGTTTCAGGCTTCTTTATTTGTGTGGCTCGGATTGGATAGCGGGTTGTACATGGTGAATTCCGAGTGCTACCAAAACCAAAACATTGAAAAAAAAAAGAGTGTATTTTCGCATTGCGCTTCTTTCAAACATCATTCAAACATCACAGTAATAAGCAATAATCAGTGAATCGTGAGTATTTTCCCCAGTTCTTGTCACCTGATCATATTGAGAGAACAGTCCAGTGTAAACTATCAAAAATAACAACAACACCAGGTGCTAAAAGAACCTGCTGGCGGCTCCTACAAAAGAAACATGCGAGTTGTTTTGTATTAAAACTGTCTCTTCCTGGTTGATGAAAAACACACCCCCGGTTGCTTGTGTGTCATTCAACAACTGAGCAAAACTCGCCTGCAGCTATGTCACGATAGGGACCATGGTATCACTTAGACGTCACTGTCACCATGATTTAGCCGAGCTGGTGGTTATAATTAAAATAAAATAAAATAAAGTAGTCCAATAAAACGTTTTTTGGTTTTTTTTTTGTTTGTTTTTTTTTTAGACACAAACTATGGTACTTTCTGAGTAAAAACGCCTCCCCGCCCTATCTGAACCATAGTGATGACAAATCATTCCTGTTACTCCACTTCTGATTGTTCTGTTTCCATGTAACTCCCTTCAGACTGCTCAGCCAGCTGCAGTGTGATGTCTGGCCTGACCAGATCATGTTACAGGCCTGTGAGTGTGCAACAACAGATGGTAGATCACAGCAGGGGGAGGAGGGGGAGGGGAGGTGAGAGGGGCAAAGGAAGAGGAGGAGAATAAGCGGAGCACAAATTCTGCTCCGAAAAACTACACGCTCTTTGTGAACTCGGCAGACTGCGGTTTGTGTTGCTCCTCCTGAAAAAAAAAATAAAATCCTATCCGATTAGAGGGCTTTGTGCAAATACATACACACGATGAACACAGAAGTGCCACAAAACTCCCAATGTCATGCTCATGCGAGACAATCTCGAAAAACAAACTAGATGTGGACACTCACCTCGTGCATGCTTCTCTTGGCCCGGTTCACAGCATCTTGGTAGCCCTTCTGCCTCAGCTCGCTCAGGCTCTCGTAGTACTCGTCCGTGTCGTCCCCTTCGGCGAAAAGCACCTGCGACAGTATCTTCCAGCCGCAGGTGTCCAGGGCATGGCCTAGGTACACCTGGAGCTGGTAGCACAGCGCGTCCGTCTCCCGCTGCGACACGCCGGTGGAGCCGAAGAGCACCGTCCACACGCCGGACTGCTCCTCCGGGAACAGGGGCAGACACGGCTCCAGGTCCGAGTTGACGGCGCAAAGCTGGTGGTGAGTTGCCCTCAGGTCTTGGAAAGAGAAGAGGCCGGCCCAGCTGAAGTCCTCACGGCAGCAGCTACCACTGCTGTCCCCGTCCTCCGGCTCGACATCATCCGGAGAGAGTAGGACGTCCACCGGGTCCAGGAGCTCCGGGTCCAACGCTCTCGGCGTGACGATGTCCCAGGAGCCGAACGCGTGGCTGAAACATTCAGACGCGTGGGAACTGCCGACCTTTGACGGCTTTGTCGCGGCCCTTCCTTTGGGGACTGAGTGGGGTCTGACTTTGGCCGCTGTGTGGAGCTCGTCGTGGCGCGTCGCGGCCGAGCTCCTGGCGCACTTGTCGGCCGCAGAGTTGCCGTCGAAGAGCGGCTCCAGCAGGAACGCGGAGCGCCTCTGGACGGTGCGGTTGTGGCAGGTTATGGCGAACTTTCCCTCGACGTCGTTCCAGGCCACGATAAAGACAAATTTGTGCCTCTCTTTTTCGTCGAAGACTTTGGGTCGAACGGACACCCATCCGGACTCCAGGTTTTCCTCCATGGTGAATGACATCGCATCCAACCAGTTAAATAAGCGAAGTCAATAAGATTAACACCAAAGAGGACGGCAGGGGGGGGAGACCCTCTGAAGCTAACGGCTAATGCTATCCTACGATAGCTACCGTCAAAAACCTCAAAAAAGAGGGGGCAGGTACAACCTCGCTAAGCTGAAGAGAGATGAAAACCCCCCAAAATGAGGCGAATAATTGAGAAGAGCTGTCTTCCAGCTTTGTTAGCCCGAGGTTAGCATCCAAGCGGCTGAAAAACGCAGCCAACGTCGACGTCCCTCAAGTTTGCGGTCGAGACATGAGAGAAGTTCTGGAGGTGAAACGGCTTCAAAAAGCACTCGGGTTTCACCGGCGGCGGACACTCGGCTTCATTTCGGGTCTCCTGCCCATCGGCTGTCTTTTGGCTCCGAACCCAGCTGCTCGTGGCCACGAACCGCGCGGACTGTGCTGCTCTTTGTCCGCTCGCGGACAAAGCGCTCGCGCGACTCGGCTCCGCTCTTCGTTGTCACGTGTGGGCTTGTGTTTACAAGCAGACGAGGTGCGTGCGTGTTGTCAAATCCGGGGAGGGATTTAACTGGTGCACCCTCCCCCCAACCCTGACCGTGCTGCCTTCGCGACCCGCGCTCAGGGTGGGAACCTATGACACTTTTACGTTCGGCGTAACAGGATGTTTTAGTGTCCTATTATTTCAACGGCGCGCGATGAATGGAAATTAAGTCAAACTCACAAGGCTGATCATAAGATGTCTTTTTAAAATTAAATTATTTTTGTTATGTGTGTACATGTTTTTTTGTGGCACCTTACAGGAACAGCACCCCGGTGTTTCATATATTTGAGTTTTTAATATCACTATCGTTCTTATACATTTTTCTATGTCGTCGGCATCGTTTACACAAGCTAGCGAGAAGACAGCGACCACCTAAGTGCTTTAAAATTACACCCTCGCTTGTTTATCCGCGTAGGATATGAACGCAGCATAAAAGTGTTTTCTATTGTCTGAATTTCGTATCAACCCAACGAAGGACTGTGACAGAAGACAAGTCCACTTAAGCAAGTTTTTATCTCACAGTTTAGTCATCTTGATAGCACTTAGCGGTCTCCACAATTCCTTCCCGCCTGGATTAAATACAACGTTTCTTTACTTCACTCTCCGCCAGACGTGCACGAGGAGCATAAACATCTGCACGTGGGACAATCGATGACGCAAGCGCGCTGAGAACGTGCAGACTTCTGAATGTTCTACGGCAACTCAACTGGGACAAAATCAACCACACCACAACAAACAATAGACTAGTCCCACACGTTTCAGAACTGTTGGAAATGTGAAGGCAATAAACAAAGACAGCCATGTGAAAGTGTTCAACATCCACAGTGTACATTACACACACAGGTATACAAATTCAACCTTAACAACACGTCGCACAAATGTGCAACATGTAAATGTCATTATGTGTCGTTGAATATTTTTGATGAAAAACAGAATACCACAACAGCTATCGACACTCAGGTTCACTTGTAAGGACAGTAGAAAGTTGTTGAATAATCTGCTTGTCTTTGAACTGATATGAAAATGAAATGAAATTCAACGGATAAAACTCCCAGGGGAGCCTGCAATCTTTTTACTATTAGACAACAATGCTAACAACATTTGACAGCTTGAGCTAAAACAGCTCAAGTCTTCCTTTTGTTGTTGTTGTTTTTTAGTTTTTTTTTTCATTTCATTAAGTCTCAATAAACATGTTTCCTGCCCTTCTGTTTGGAGGGTCTCAAGAGCAATAAGTTGTACTAAAATGGTGCTTTAAACCTTTAAAAGTTTGGGTATATCTTTTACAATCACAATGGAATGTCATTTGTTTATCATGATGATTCTTACTTAAGATGTTTACAGGTGGGGAAAAACATTAGGATTGGGATTTCAAAAAAAATTAACGGAAACAAACACCCAAACTGAGATTTGTAAAATATGACACTGTTTGTTTGCTGGTCTGAGATCCCCACCAACGCATGACCAGCACTTTAAAAGAATGCTTCAGATGCCAGTTAACAATCTTGTGGAAGACTGTATTATGACAGTAAAGGGGTTTCTATTCTATTCTACTCTTTTATGTCCAAATTATTCTATTCTATTCCATTCCATCAACCTGAAACATGCCATCTTCTACGAGGGACTTGAAAAGTGATGCTATGACTAACTTGGTTATAATGTGAGTGTATATTTACAACTTAAATCATGTAGCATACCATATCGGCATATATTAAAACTATATTCTATCATATTCAAGCAATTTTTATCCGTCGCAAGATTATTATTTTTTTTCTTTCTTTCTTTCGGCTCCTCGGCGACTATGGCGCCCCGACATCTTGTTTTATGCTGCCCTCTGCTAGTGAAAACCATGAACTGCTTGACATGCGCTCGCTCGGGTTGACCTGATCGCTACTGTTGTGAGGTCAGACTTGTTGAGTCACGCCATGCAAACGGCAAGGGCAGCGGGTGTCACTGTTTCCTCAATTTTACGTTAAAAGCCTAGCGGAGTCACGCACACCTAGCATAGCATGCTAATGTTGGCCAACGTATCCCCGAGGCTGACCACTAAGAGGATAAGTGGCCGTTTTCGGTGCCTTCTATGTGGAAAATATGACCATATTTTAAGTGTGCTTATGCATTAATTTGGGCTCATTGTAACCGGAAATAAAAGACTCATCAGAAAAGCTCGTTTTCTACTGTATGTCAATACAAACGCGTTACTTCCTTCCTTTTTTTTGAAACATTCGCCATAACTGACATTTCTTCATACGTCACCATCACCATGGCAACATCCTCCGAACGTTCGATGGGGTATATAAGAAAGTTTCCCAACGGTGGAGGTCGTACTGTTGGAAAGTGTTTGGAACCTCTACAGCAGGTAGGCATCAGTCCTGAACTTCTCACCCCAACTGTTCTACCCTGGAAACACAGCAAAACCTTAACTATACGTGAACATGCTGATTATGCACAAGAACAACTTGCAAGACTTTATCAGACTTAATTATTACTTTTGTTGTTGGATAATTAAAAAAAAAAAAAATACAGTCATCAAATGTCCCAGTGTTGGACAACACTGTAGGTTCCTTCAGTTGTCTGATGCTTTTGTAACAGCTCTCAGATGGGCAGCAGTGATGGTCATGCGTTTATGTGTTCTTTTTCGCCCCCCATGAAAACTTTTCAGCAGAGATGGATGTCAAACAAGAGTTTGAGAGGGTTTTGGAGGGGATGGAGTGGGGCGAGGTGGTGTCCACACTCATTGATGCCATCAATGACCTGTCGACGCCACCTCAGCCTCCACTTCCACTTCCCTCGCTGGATCCCAACCAGCACCTCCAGGTGATGTATCCAGTGGGAGGAATTGGATGGAGTGAAGAGGTGAGAAAGTGTTCTTTTGCCGGAAGGTTTACAGTGAGAACACATCGTGAAGTTCCAAGAGAACCCCATCCCCCCACACCCACATGGCATCTTTTTTGTTCATGGGCGTGTGTGTGAATTGAAGTCCTGGAAATCTACGTGTTTACATTTAAAGTCAGTGTCAAGTTTGGGAATTGATCTAGTCATTGTAAATATAACATTTGCGATTGTCACAACAAGAAGACATGTGAACTGCAGCTCCTCTAATCACCTGTATTGTCTCCAGTTCATCAGTGTGCCGACCTTCGCTCTCCCTCCATTCCAGGAGCAGTTCCTGTACACTGTTGGATATCCGTAAGTCTCAATAATGCAATGAAAACACAACCAGTGAGCTTCTGACGCTAGTTTCACGCACCAAAACATCTGTCTATTTTGTCTGTGTAGAAATGGAGAACCAGTTTACAGGATGGTTCCCAACATGTATGGTGCTGCTGGTCCTGCTCTTCAAAGTGCAGGGAATAACCCAAAGTAAGAACTAAGTTTTACTCCAAATGTACTGAATTCTCATGACCCTTGCCCACAATCACTGGTGTCAATCCATTAAGCACCAGGTGTGATCTCAAATGCTCAAAAAGATTCAGCTTTTTTCTGGATTTAGTTTTGTTTACCGTTGTCGTTTTAACATTCTTTTAATTCTTCTTCATGTTTTGCCACAGAAAAAGAAACCGCACGGTCGACCATCCTTATATCAAAAGGCCCATGAACGCGTTCATGATCTTCAGAGGAGAGCAGCGCGAAAAGGTCATGGAGGACCTGAACATCAGGGACAGCGCTGCAGTCAATGCAGTTCTGGGCAAGATGGTGAGTGAACTGTTTACAGGTTTTGTTTACACATGTTGATTCATTCATAGCTATTATACAACTTAATGCGCCAAGAGTGGACCTGCTGACATGGTGTTGCTGTGTGCCCTCAGTGGTGGTCGCTGTCCAAACAAGAGCAGGCCGTATTTTATGAGAAGGCCAGAGTGGAGAAAGAGCTCCACTCCCAGCAGCACCCAGGCTGGTCGGCCATGTTTAATTACGTATGTACACCACACAGAGTCACAGTGCAACACTACACCACAACTGTGGAAGCAAAGCACCATCTGAGTGCACAAGACATGCTTCTGCCAACTGATCTCAGACCTTTTCTGGTTTCGTGTAGGGTCGAAGTAAAAGGAGCGGCAGATGGACGCCTCCATAACAGTGCCAGGTAGGCCTCATGAAAACCTGATGACAGGAGCACGTTTATGATTCTTCCAGAGAAATGATTAATATGAGAAAGAGATGGAGGACCTTTTTTTTTTTTTTTTTAAGAAAAAGATGAAATAAAATACAATTTCATGTTTACAATTTAAAAAGAAATGCAGTTATAAAGAATTAGCATCACCATCCATCCGACAGGGCAGGCTACCAGGGTGCTAGCACACATCACTCATGTTTGCCTGTTTTTTGTTTCTTTGTGTTTCAGAATCTCCAGTCCTTCCTGTGACTGAGCTCTCCTCTGCACCGTGTACAGTCCTCAGATCCCTGTTTGTCTATATGTTGTATATATTAAATATATGTAAATAAAATTATTTACTATTTTTAACATCATAAGGTTGTGTTGATGTTCTTCGGGGGTCTGACTGAAGTTGAAACACTCACAATTTCTAATGCAGCATAAGTAAACAACTGCTAAGAGATTATACAAGCATTTGATTGCTATCTGTGGTAATAATTTTCGAGATAATTCAAAGGTGAAAGTCAATTTAAAAAGTCGAAATTTCTTTTCTTTTCATTCTGCACACTTTTTTTTAACCACCTGGTGGCGCCCCATCCTTTAAGAACATGCCGAGTGTTTTCACTTATTTTTCTCTTGCAATAAGTTCACGCAACTAGAAGTCCTTGGAAAAATACAGGCATTTAAATGATTCAAACTGGAGTGCTAATTTCAAGTGCCGACTACCGGATCTCTCCTGAAACACAGTAAAATTTGTCATTTACAAAAAAAAAATCAGACAGATGTTGGCTTTTAAGGGAGGGTGGAGGAAACTTCAGAGACTCTTCGATCCTCTGAACGGTACCTGGGAGGAAGCTCACTGGCACTGGGCCTTGTCAAACAGAGCCTGCAGCTGCTGCTCGCTGGTGGCCTCCTTCTGCTGCATCAGGTCAGCGTGGCCCCTTGGGGACGCCCCAGGCAGCCAACAATGTACCTCCGCGATGAGGACGTCCACGTCCTTGATGACGAACACACCCAGCTGCTTCTTGATCTGCACTCCCTGTGAGCCAGGAGACAAGGACACACAACCAACTTCATCAGATGGTGCGTGCACGTGTAAGCGCAAAAGAAACACCTTGTATGCATCAGAGACAAGTTCCTGCCTCTGTCTAACCTCTCTTCTCCAGGGCGAAGACGAAGCCTCCGTCCCCGATAACCATCTCGTCTGCATCTAGGCGCACACAAAAAAGGAAAGTAAAGAACAAGCGTTATGATTTTCATGGGGAAAAAAATCTGTGCTGAGACAGAGAATAAAACTGTATGTTTTTCAGGGCTGGTTTGAGCTTAGTCAATACTTTTTGTTTTCCTTCTTGTCTAGTCCAGAGATTCTTTACAGGTTAACAAATAACAGATAGTTATTAGCTACAGGTGCTTTATTGTTGTGTCTCTGTTGCCCCACCAGAGATCTCAGAGCTCTAGTGGCATTTTAAAACATATTGCTATTTTTTTTTCTTTTCGAGAATATCAAAGAAATTAGCAATACCAGTTATTTCTGGTATAAACATGATACATGATGAGCATTTAATTTCATTTAAATTAGGTGTCGACTCACCCTCTGCATGCTTGATTTGACCCTGTCCAGAGCATCTTCATAGCCCCTTCTGCCTCAGCTCACTCAGGCTCTGATAGTCCTCAACCGTGTTGCACCTGCAATAGTATCTTCCAGTTGCAGGTGTCCAGGGCATGACACAGGTAGACCTGGAGCAGGTAGCACAGCACGTCCGTCTCCCACTGCGACACCTCAACGGATCCGAGGAGCACCATCCACACGTCCTCCGGGGTGAATGACATCTCATCCATCCAGTTAAATCAGCAAAGTCAGATTTAGTTGCGAACAGTCTCTTTTTGGCTGGGACGTCCCAGATTTGGGTCAAAAGAGGGGCGTCCCGCAGGGAGTGTCACTTGTCCCGGGTAAAGGACAGAAGCATAAATAAAAAAGAAGAGAGAAAAAAAGAAAAAGAAAAGGTGTGTGTGTGTGCGTGGGCATGTATGACAGGGTGCATTGTGTCTCTCTGCCAGTCTGTGTTGGAGTCAAGCCCCAGCATCCAATTGCAAGGTCCATCCATTCATTTCAATGTAGTTGCTCACCCAGCACATAAGGTTTCGGTTTCAGCCATAGAACTGCCTGTCATGCCTCTGTAGCTCCCGTAATGCATTAGGACGCATCAGCAAATCAGGACAAGCCGAGACACAGCACGTACGACGCAGTAACGCTGTCTGGCGAGATTCTCAACTTTATAAAAAAAAATAAAAAAATAAAAACTGAACCACGCTTAAGTTCGCAGTCGTCCTGTCAGCAGTTTTACAGGCGTTTCTATTTGTATTGGAAAAAATGTGGACAATGCTTCTTGGGCCTATGTTGTGTTGGCTGCAGTACCTCAACTGGACACTGGAGAAGAATCGCCGTGCCGTCATATTGCCAGTCCGGTTCCCAGTTGTAAAATCATTCTTGGTTGGAACCATGTCTGAAAAGGGCGCTAAGACCTCCTCGACCAAAAGGGCCTGGTAAGCACCTGCGCAGTCGCTATAGGAGGGTGGGGCTTCGACAGAAAGTTCACTCATCGGTAAATCACACAATGAGCGCAAGTTTCGAGACGTGGCGACAGTGAGTACGGCTTTGTCGAGGCCACAGTAAAACGTTTTCTCCGACATTAACACTGTTTCGCATTTGTTTCGGCTGTGTTGTAGAACAGCATGAACATGTTTTTCAGCGACTGTGGCGCACCGACGCCTCTTTCACGCTGCCCTCTGCTGGTGAAAACCATGAACTGCTTGACAGGCGCTCACTCAGTTCGACACGATCGCTACTAGAAGCTGTGAGGTCGGACTAGTTTAGTCAGGCCATGCTCATTTTTTAGCATCACTTTTACACCCGTCCTGTAAGTCTCAAAGACGCAATGAGAACACAACCAGTGAGCTTCTGACGCTAGTTTCACGCATCAAAACATCTGTCTATTTTGTCTGTGTGGAAACGGAGAACCAGTTTACAGGATGGTTCCCAATATCTACAGTGCTGCTGGTCCTGCTCCTCAAAGTGCAGTGATGAACGCAAAGTAAGAACTAAGTTTTGCTCCAAATGTACTTAATTCTCACGACGCTTGCCCACAATCCATCCAGCGCCAGGTGTGCTGTTAGATGCTCAAAGATTCTGCTTTTTTTCCAGATTCAGTTTTGTTCACTGTCGTTGTTTTAACATTCTTTTAATTCTTTATGTTTTGCCACAGAAAAAGAAACCGCACGGTCAAGCATCCTTATATCAAAAGGCCCATGAACGCGTTCATGATCTTCAGAGGAGAGCAGCGCAAAAAGGTCATGGAGGACCTGAAAATGAGGGACAGCGCTGCTGTAAATGCAGTTTTGGGCAAGATGTTGAGTGAACTGTTTACAGGTTTTGTTTACACGTGTTGATTCATTCATAGCCATGATACAACTTAATACCCCAAGAGTGGACCTGCTGACATGGTGTTGCTGTGTGCCCTCAGTGGAGGTCGCTGTCCAAACAAGAGCAGGCCGTATTTTATGAAAAGGCCAGAGTGGAGAAAGAGCACCACTCCCAGCAGCACCCAGGCTGGTCGGCCACATTGAATTACGTATGTACACCACAGAGTCACAGTGCAACACTACACCACAACTGTGGAAGCAAAGCACCATCAGAGTGTCTTCAATGGCTCAGTGTGCTGACCTTCGCTCTCCCTCCACTCCAGGAGCACCGAATATACCATGTTGGATATCTGTAAGTCTCAATAATGCAATGAAAACACAACCAGCGAGCTTCGAGTTTCTCGCACTAAAACATCTGTATATTGCGTCTGTGTAGAAACGGAGAGCCGGTTTATGGGATGCTTCCCAGTGTTTACGGTGCTGCTGGTCCTGCTCCTCAGAGTGCGGCGATGAACCCAAAGTAAGAACTAAGTTTTGCTCCAAATGTACTCAATTCTCATGACCCTTGCCCACAATGAATGGTGTCAATCCATCCAGCACCAGGAGTGCTGTCAAATGCTCAAAAAGATTCAGCGTTTTTCTGGATTTAGTTTTGTTTACCGTTGTTGTTTTCGCATTCTTTTAATTCTTCTTTTTTATGTTTTGCCGCAGAAAACGAAACCGCACGACCGACCTCCCTTACATCAAAAGGCCCATGAACGCGTTCATGATCTTCAGAGGAGAGCAGCGCAAAAAGGTCATGCAGGACCTGAACATCAGGGACAGCGCTGCAGTCAATGCAGTTCTGGGCAAGATGGTGAGTGAACTGTTTACAGATTGGAGATGTGTTGATTCATTCATAGCTATTATACAACTTAATGCACCAAGAGTGGACCTGCTGACATGGTGTTGCTGTGTGCTCTCAGTGGAGGTCGCTGTCAAAGGAGGAGCAGGATGGATATTATGAAAAGGCCAGAGTGGAGAAAGAGCTCCACTCCCAGCAGCACCCAGGCTGGTCGGCCACTTATAATTACGTATGTACACCACACAGAGTCACAGTGCAACACTACACCACAACTGTGGAAGCAAAGCACCATCAGAGTGTCTTCAATGGCTCAGTGTGCTGACCTTCGCTCTCCCTCCACTCCAGGAGCACCGAATATACCATGTTGGATATCTGTAAGTCTCAATAATGCAATGAAAACACAACCAGTGAGCTTCTGATGCTAGTTTCTCGCACTAAAACATCTGTATATTGCATCTGTGTAGAAATGGAGAGCCGGTTTATAGGATGCTTCCCAGTGTTTACGGTGCTGCTGGTTACAATTGAAAAGAAATGCTGTTCTCAAGAATTAACATCACCATCCATCCGACAGTGCAGGCTACCAGGGTGCTAGCACACATCACTCATGTTTGCATGTTTTGTTTCTTTGTGTTTCAGAATCTCCAGTTCTTCAACTGACGGAGCTCTCCTCTGCACTGTGTACAGTCCTCAGATCCCTGTTTGTCTATATGTTGTATATATTAGATTTTGTAGTGTATATTTTAAAGACATGTGTAAATAAGCAAAGCACCATCAGAGTGTCTTCAATGGCTCAGTGTGCTGACCTTCGCTCTCCCCCCATTCCAGGAGCAGTTCCAGTATCCTGTTGGATAGCTAGCAGCAGCCACTAGTCTTTTTTTTTTTATATTTAAAGTTTAAGTAATTTGCAGTGCACTTTTGTAATAAAGAGAAAAGTTCATATTTTATATATCTTTGTTGGTGTCAGATTATTTACAATTATTAATAGGCCTGGGCTTTCAGGGACATCTGGTGGTCCTTGGACCTCACTTTGAGAACCACTAATCTATTTTTTCGGTATTTATCTCAAATGTCCCGGAAATTGTGCGTTTATGTTTGCAAAAACCTATTTTTTGGGGCGTGCATCGGTAAGGTGGGGCCCCAGGGATTTCTTGCTTGGAGCCCAGAAACGTCTCTGCCCATCCCCCCAAAAAAGGTCCTTCATGTAAATCAGACCCTGTGTCTCAATAGTGTTTAAATTGAATTAAAAATAAATAAATAAAAAAAACTAGTGCTACGGCGATTGGCCATGTCTGACTTCAGAGCTCCAGCAGCTGTTAACTTCAATCGTGAAAAGAACGACAAACAGTGAAAGTGGCTGGAACATGGTGAAGGGAGTGTTCATACAGGGCTTACTGTTACTGAGTAGGGGAGTATGATCTACCTGAGCTGGGCGCCCAGGCGTGGTTCAGGTAAAGTTCATGTTAGAGAGACGGAGGCTGCTGCTGCTGCTGCTGTCCCCGTCCTCTGGCTTGACATCATCCGGAGAAAGCAAGACGTCCACCGGGTCCAGAAGCTCCTTGTCCAACACTTTCGGCGAGCCAGGAGCCAAACGTGTGACTAACACATTCAAATGTGTGGGAATCGCTAACGCCTTTGTTGGGGCCTTTCTTTCCGAAAGAAAAACAAAAACAAAACTGTCTTAAGCTAACGGCTAATGCTATCTTACGATGGCAAACGTCAAATTCCGAAAAGAAAAAGAAAGAAAAAGACATGTACATGCTTATAGAGCTGAATTAAAATACAAGGCGAATAGCTTAATGATCTGAAAGACATATTATATAACTTTGTTAGGTTGGAATGCGAGCGACTGAAAAGGCAGTCAACGTCAAAGTCCCTCAAGTTTGCGGCCGAAACTTTTTCCTTAACAAACCTTAATGCTCAGTGGTCAGTAGGTGTAACTGCAGGTAATGTCCCCCTGAATCCAAGATGGATAACCGATAGAGATTGACCACTGCTGTCAATCTTTATGTCCCAGAACTACCCGAGAGGTGAAATAGTAATAATCATGATAGTAGAAGTTGTTTTAAAATTATAATATGAATAAACTTTAAAAGAAAAAAAAGAAGTTAATTACGTGATGATGTGCTCATGTTCTTCGAGAAGGTTACTTACAATTTGTAATGCACCTTAAAAAAAAAACAAAAAAACAAAAAAAACAACGAAGGTTATACAAATATATTTTTGAAATCTTTGGTTCTCATTTTCTAGATAATTCAAAGGTACAAGTAAATTAAAAGACTATTCATTTCGAAATGCAATATTTTTTAAAACCACCTGGTGGCGCCCCATTATTTTAAGAACCTGCAAGTAAAGCTCAAAAGAGGTTTATGGGTTCCCGTGAAGAAAACTGGTGTGACAGCTCATGACGAATACAATGATTTATTAAACTTTGCAGAAAGGTCTCACTGAATTTTTATCTAACTTATAAATACAATTTGCACCTGAGGTATTCAGATGGAGAATGTTGCCACCGTTACCAGGAGGAGGAGACCATAAAAAGTATATTGGAAAAGTCACTACGGAAAATCAACTTCATTACCCATAATCCCCACAAATGCACAAATCTTAAAAAACCTAGCGCAGTCACGTACACCTAGCATAACATGCTAATGTTGCCCCCTCTAGCTGCCCGCGTGCAACGGAACGTTCACCTCAACGTACCTTGAACGTATGTCAAAATTTGACAATTATTTAAGTGTGCTTATGTATTAATTTGGGCTCATTGTGACCGGAAATAAAAGACGCATCGGAAAATTTAATTTTCTACGCAATACCCATAAAACGCGTTACTTTTTTGACAAAACGTGCGCCGATGAACCCAAACCGCCATAACTGACATTCCTTCATACGTCACCATCACCATGGCAACATCCTCCGAACGTTCGAGGGGGTATATAAGAAAGATTCCGAACATTCGAGGCCGTAGTGGACAGTTTGTGGAGCGTCAAAAGCAGGTAAAATCACCCCCAACTGTTCTACCCAGGAAACACAGTAAAAACCTTTCATAACTATACGCGAATATGCTGTTTATGCACATACACAACGTGTAAGACTTTATTAGACGTAATTTACTTTAGTTGTTGGATTAAAAAAATAAATACAGTCATCATATATCCCAGTGTTGGACAACACTGTAGGTTCCTTCAGTTATCTGATGCTTTTGTAACAGCTCTCAGATGGACAGCAGTGATGGTCATGCGTTGATGTGTGCTTTTTCGCCCCCCTCCCTGAATAATTTCAGCAGATATGGACATCAGGCAAGAGTTTGAGAGGGTTTTGGAGGGGATGGAGTGGGGCGAGGTGGTGTCCACACTCATTGATGCCATCAATGACCTGTCGACGCCACCTCAGCCTCCACTTCCACTTCCCTCGCTGGACCACAACCAGCACCTCCAGGTGACGTATCCAGTGGGAGGAATTGGATGGAGTGAAGAGGTGAGAAAGTGTTCTTTGGCCGGAAGGTTTACAGTGAGGTTTACATCATGAAGTTCCAAGAGAACCCCATCCCCCCCACACCCTGATGGCGTCTTTTTTAGTTTTTATTGGTGTGTGATTTGCAATCCTAGAAATCTATGTGTTTACATTTGAAGTCAGTGTCAAGTTTGGGAATTGATCTAATATCAAATATAGCATTTGTTACTGTCACAACAAGAAGACATACATTTAAACCAAGTGGGAGTTTGTCAGTTTGGTGAGATTTAGTAGCTTTGTCCTGCAGAAAGTGAAAGTAGATGGTGATAGAGAG
The DNA here is from genome assembly GCF_046127955.1 of Nelusetta ayraudi. Lineage (NCBI taxonomy): Eukaryota > Metazoa > Chordata > Actinopteri > Tetraodontiformes > Monacanthidae > Nelusetta > Nelusetta ayraudi. The sequence continues at coordinate 7,750,332 of NW_027466076.1, forward strand.
TGGACCCGTGTGAACTGCAGCTCCTCTAATCACCTGTCCATCTGTATTGTCTCCAGTTCATCAGTGTGCCGAGAGTTGCTCTCCCTCCACTCCAGGAGCACCGAATATACCATGTTGGATATCTGTAAGTCTCAATAATGCAATGAAAACACAACCAGCGAGCTTCTGAAGCTAGTTTCACGCACTAAAACATCTGTGTATTGCGTCTGTGTAGAAACGGAGAGCCGGTTTATGGGATGCTTCCCAGTGTTTACGGTGCTGCTGGTCCTGCTCCTCAGAGTGCGGCGATGAACCCAAAGTAAGAACTAAGTTTTGCTCCAAATGTACTCAATTCTCATGACCCTTGCCCACAATGAATGGTGTCAATCCATCCAGCACCAGGAGTGCTGTCAAATGCTCAAAAAGATTCAGCTTTTTTCTGGATTTAGTTTTGTTTACCGTTGTTGTTTTAACATTCTTTTAATTCTTCTTTTTTATGTTGTGCCACAGAAAACGAAACCGCACGACCGACCTCCCTTACATCAAAAGGCCCATGAACGCGTTCATGATCTTCAGAGGAGAGCAGCGCAAAAAGGTCATTGAGGACCTGAACATCAGGGACAGCGCTGCAGTCAATGCAGTTCTGGGCAAGATGGTGAGTGAACTGTTTACAGGTTTTGTTTACACGTGTTGATTCATTCATAGCTATTATACAACTTAATGCGCCAAGAGTGGACCTGCTGACATGGTGTTGCTGTGTGCTCTCAGTGGAGGTCGCTGTCAAAGGAGGAGCAGGCCGTATTTTATGAGAAGGCCAGAGTGGAGAAAGAGCTCCACTCCCAGCAGCACCCAGGCTGGTCGGCCACTTATAATTACGTATGTACACCACACAGAGTCACAGTGCAACACCACACCACAACTGTGGAAGCAAAGCACCATCGGAGTGCACAAGACATGCTTCTGCCTACTGATCTCAGACCTTTTCTGGTTTCGTGTAGGGTCGAACTAAAAGAATGAAGAGGAGTGGCACATGGACGCCTCCATCATAGTGCCAGGTAGGCCTCATGAAAACCTGATGATGGGAACACAACGTTTATGATTCTTCCAGAGAAATGATTAGTACGAGAAAGAGATGGAGGACCTTTTTTAAGAAAAAGATGAAATAAAATACAATTTCTTTTTGTGGAAATATTGGTCTCACATGTTTACAATTGAAAAGAAATGCTGTTCTCAAGAATTAGCATCACCATCCATCCGACAGTGCAGGCTACCAGGGTGCTAGCACACATCACTCATGTTTGCATGTTTTGTTTCTTTGTGTTTCAGAAACTCCAGTTCTTCAACTGACGGAGCTCTCCTCGGCACCATGTACAGTCCTCAGATCCCCGTTTGTCTATATGTTGTATATATTAGATTTCTTTTGTGTATATTTTAAAAACATGTAAATAAACTTTTTTACTATTTTTAACATCATGAGTTTGTGTTGATGTTCTTCGGGGGTCAGATTGAAGTCTAAACATTTAATATTTAATGCAGCATAAATTAAAAGCTGCCAAGAGATGATACAAATATTTTATTGATACCTCTGGTAATAATTTTCTAGATAATTTCATAACTGAAAGTAAGTTTTAAAAGAAAAACAAAAATCATTTCTTTTCTTTCTGCAGTATTTTTTGAACCACCTGGTGGCGCCCCATCCTTTAAGAATGTGCAACTGAAGCTCAATGAAGGTTATGGGACCCCTACAAAAAAAACCAAAAACGACTGACAGCTCATGAGGAAAAAAAAATAATGAATCCAACTTCGCAGAGAGGTCTCGTGATTGAATTCTTCTCTAGTAGTGCAATAATCAAGGCTACCAATTATGTCCTGTTGCCATTTCTTTTTAAAGTAGCATGTATTGGAAGCCCACAAGACTTTCACATAATCATATTTTACTTTTTAACTCTTTGGTGCAAAATAAATAAAAACTCATGTGCTGATCTTGTTCACTTGGAAAATATTTATTTCTGCTCATCTTTTGCAAGACAAGTTTCCGGACTTGAGTGTTTTCACAGCTCATCTTCCTCTCGCAGCAAATCCACGCGACTAGAAGTCCTTGGACAAATACAGACATTTAAATCATTTAAACTGGAGTGCTGATTTTGAGTGCCCGCTACCGGATCTCCCCTGAAACACAGTAAAATTGCTCTAATCAAAACAAATCAGGCAGGTGTTGGCTTTTAGGGGAGGGTGGAGGAAACTTCAGAGACTCTTCCGTCCTCTGAACGGTGCCTGGGAGGAAGCTCACTGGCCCTGGGCCTTGTCAAACAGAGCCTGCAGCTGCTCCTTGCTGGTGGCCTCCTTCTGCTGCATCAGGTCAGCGTGGCCCTTGGTGACGCCCCAGCCATCGGGTTTGGACAATGAGGGGCAGAGGGGACGGCCAGAAGCGGGCTTCAGCTTCTCCCAGTAATCGCGGCGAGCCCTGCAGACGCAAGTCGGCTTCATTTAAAACCGAAAAACGGAGATGAACCTGAAGGCGTGTTCCACGAAAGTGGATGAAGGCGAGGAGTCTCTACCTGGCTCTGACCCAAGGCTTGGTGTGCATCTCCAGGCCAGCACCCCAAATGCCGTGCTTCTCGGAGCCAGCAGGCAGGATGCCCCTCTCCTCCTTCAGCTCCTCGGACAGGGCGCGGATGTGGTAGGGCTCGAACCCGCAGCAGCCGCCGATGTAGCGGATGCCAGCGTCGTAAGCGTCACGGGCATATTTGTGCATGTCCCATCGGGTCAGGATCCTGGGCTCAAGACCTGCGGGAGACAAGGCGGCTTTTACACGAGCGCACTCACAGAGACCTCAATTTCCTGGTCTTGCCCAATGATGCAAAAGAAAAAAAAAAGTATGGTCAAGAACTAAGGTCAGCGAGCTTGTCAGCATGCTGAAGCTACAATAAGCCACATCAGTATTTTAAAAACTGACTGTGTGCTTCCCCAAATAGGACACAGCAATCAGAAACCAATGCAAACATCTAATTTTGTTTGGCGTGTGCAGGACAATATGGTCGGAAGGAGGAGAAGGGCCACACAAACGCAGTCATTCATGTCAACAAAAGCACGAGGGTCATCCTGCCACACGCGCACACTCACTGAAGGGGAACTCTGGCAGGTCGATGAAACCCTGGCAGCCGCAGTCTGGGGTGTGATAGGCCAGCGGCTGGCACATGTAGTGAGCCTTCAGGCCGGCCTTCTCCACGCCTTCCTTCATCATCTTCACAGTCTTCACGCAGGTGTCCGGGTCGAAGTGGCAGTTGATGCCCACGATCTGAGCTCCTGCAGACGGGAAGCACGTCAACTGAAGTCGTAGTCGAAATACCACCATTGTGCATCCAAATTTTAGCCCCCCGCCCGGGGCTGCTTTACACAAGTTTAGAGCATCCTACAATGTTAGCAGATTAAATGAGTAACTCGCAACCGAGTGAGCAAGGTTCATAATTTACCCATGATTCTTAAACCAGGGCATCAGTTAAAGATAAACCAGTTCATTTAATAACAGTCAAGCGCCACAAAATCTAAATGGCCAATTAAAAAAAAAAAAAAAAAAAAAAAAAACTTCAATTGCTTTCACACAGAAAGTTCAGATGTGGTTCATGTGCAAAACTACAATGGGCTAGGCCAGTCTGGATTCCCAACACGGGTTCCAGGCATCACGTAGGCTTTAAACGCTACGTGGAAACTGGAACTCGGGTCGGAACTCATCAGCTTCGCCGACGCCACGTGAGGAAACTCATGCGTGGTGGCACAAACTGGTCGTACCGGCTTTAACCAGTCTGACTGCGCAGTCTCCAGGGCTGACTCCGTTCAGGTCTCCCTCGGGGCCAATGCACAGAGTCGCAGCCACGGGCTTCCCAGTGGTCTTCAGCACCTCCACAGCCCACTCGGCCTCCTCCACGTGCTCAAAGTACTGGTGGTGGGGGGGGGACAAAAAAGAAGCCCAGTCTGAAATGATTGCTTCTTTAAGCAGCATAGAATGGAGATAACGCAGTTGAGAAACCGTTGCATCAGCAAGATATCCATGCATCACACTCCAAACATTTAGAGCTGACATTGTTTTAACACGTTTTTTTTTTTTTTTACAAGCTGTAGAACATGTTGCATCATGGGAAATCTCTATCCTTTAACCCCTTCACTGAAACCCCTACTTTGCAAGGCAATTTCCCGTGGCCCCACGTTGGGGGTGGGGGAGATACAAAAAAAAAAAAAAAACTACCAGCACCGCATCATGACTGACCCCGAAAGCCTCATGTGCCTCAAGTTCTTACTCGGAGGTGGTGGGAGGAGTTCGGTTGATTGTGATTACAGACCGAGGCCTTGTGGGCCTCACCGTGTCCAATTTTTTTCTTGCTGCAGGACAGCGTACCTCCGCGATGAGGAAGTCCACGTTCTTCTTGACGAACACATCCAGCTGCTTCTTGAAGATGGACTTGACGTCGGCGTCGCTCTTGCAGCTCAGGTAGGACGGGGTCTGAGAGACCCCCCCGGCCACCAGGGCGTCGCCCTCGTCAGCCACCTCCCGGGCCAGGTCGCAGGCTGCCTCGTTGATCTGCGCTCCCTGTGGGCCAGGAGACCAGGACACACAACCATCTTTATTTCCCGGTTGATAAGTGCAAGAGCAAACAGCAGCACCGACAACAACAAAACAAAACAAACAAACAAAGCCTTGTATTCATCAGGGACAAGTTCTAGGTTCATCCGAGGACCCTGCCACTCCCTGACCGTGCAACAGCTGCGGCCTTCACTCACCGTGAAGCGCTGAGTGTTGCCCCTGTTCTCCAGCTTGTCGTCGCTGGCGTAGAAAGTGAACGTCTGCATGACGTTGGCGCCCGCCCTCAGGAACTCGCGGTGCAGCTGGCGCACTGCAACGCAAGGCGCACGGCGGTAGTATTGCGCACAAAAACTGTGGGTGTTCATTTTGTTGCAAGGCGGCTTGCACTCCGAGTTACCTACCGGCTTCGGGGTGCTCGGCGGCGGCCTCGGGCGTCCACGGCCCTGCTTGGACGTAGCCTCTCTTCTCCAGGGCGAAGACGAAGCCTCCGTCCCCGATAACGATCTCGCCTGCATCCAGGCGCTCCAAAATGGTCTGCGTGCACACACAAACACACACACGCACACACAAAAAAAAGCAAAGTGAAGTGCGAGCTTTTTGAGTTTCTTGGGGGAAGGAAACGGAGGGGGTGCATTGTTGGATTGTCAGCCTGGAGCGCACCCCTGGAGGGGGTGAGTGCGAGCATTTGATTGCAGGTCTGAGGCACGAAGTTGAAGTTGAAGTTGAACAAACAAAGCCGGATGCGCAACAGGCGAGCGTGCACGCGACACATCCGCCTCCTCGCTGCGTTGCTGTTTGCTCGACGGTTTCTTACCTTCTTTGCCGGGGCCATGATGAGTGCGAGCAGCGACCGTGCAGACGTTCCTCAGCTACCGCGCGTCCCAGTCAATCGGGAGAGGATTTGTTGCACGCGCACATGCTGCATTTATAATCCAGGGGAGGGTGTGGTGTTCTTGATGTCACTCTGGGCCCGCCTTTCCTCATCATCAGCTCCTCTGTTTTTTTTCCTGCCCTCTTCTTGGAGGGAAGAAAATAAATAAATAAAATCTTTGCAAGTTTGCTCAGGATTTAAATAGTTCAACCAGCAGAGATTTGCAGCTTCTCTTGGTGGAAAACAAGCAGGCAGACATAAAATGGAAAATGTGAACATAACCGAATACAAGGCAGTTAAAAAGAAAACAGATCGTGTTTTTAATATTGCACCTTTTTAAAGACTTTTTGAAAGCATAGTTGTTGGTAAGGTAAAGAATAAAACATTTTCAATTACCTTAAAAAAAAAAACTTTTTTAAAAAGTGCAACTTGCAAGGAACCTTTACATAGGACAGCACAATTGAAAATGTATGGCTTTATCAGCATGCATTTTGTAGGTGAGTGTTTAAAGTTGACTTGATGGTTGAAGGAGAGGACAGCAAGACAAGACGATTTGTAAAAGCTGCCAAGGTGTCTGTGTAAGTAAATGAATGATACATTTTTCTGAGTTATAGTGAAACTCAAGACTCTTGCTGAAAAATGGAGGGAGTTAAATTAAACTAACCTGAACTTTTTTTTTTTTTTTTTTTTTTTTAAATCTTACAGTTATTCTGTTAATTTTTTTTCTCAATGTTCAGAATTTCAAACTTAACTTCTTGCCATGTGAACATTTGGGGATGGCTGCAGCCAATCGTCTACCTCCATTGAACGCTATCCTCTTCATCCTTTCCCCTCAGACCAACTAACTTCCTTTCCTCTTTCACTGCATCCATGCATTTTCACTATACTCTTCCCCCAGTCCTGCCTTCCTGCACCAACTTCATCCTTCTGCCCATGCATTCACCTTCTTTCCTCTGGACGTCTTCAAACCATCTCAGTTTTGCCCTTTCTAGCTTCTATCGCCAAAACATCGAGCATCGCTCTTATGTCCCTCTGAGGACCATCGATCTTGTCGCAGTTGTTGAAGAAGCTGTTGCAGAATATAATTATTCTAAACCTCTCCATTGACTAAATCTCTCTGTTTATACCCGCGCTCCGTGTTGCTCATTGCGTCGTCCGACAACTGACACAAACCTTTCCCAAACAGTCCATCAAATAAAGAGACCCTCGCAGGCCAGAACTAAAGAGAGACCCCGACCCCAGCGCACCAGCTGGGATTGTTCAGCCACAGTTACCACGGCGACGATGAGCGACGCAGCCAAGATCAACTCCCCACAAACAACATTGGTATGTTGGACGATGGGAGTAATGGGGCCATAGGGGGCTGTCCTTAAATAACCAAGGGCAGGTCTTCACGGGAAAAACGACACACAGATTCATTTCCAGCATGTTTGTTTTACAGGATCACGATCAGAACTTTGTCACTTTGTTGCTTAATTATTAAGAAGAAAAATACAGGCCGCCATGGTTATGCGTCACTTTAAAACTTCAGGACACATTTAGAAGTATCTGTATCATAGAGAGAAAACTGTTTGGAAGCATTGTCACCCTCACATGCTGTGATGGCACATATGTATAGTCGTATGTGAACAATAGAATTGACTGGTGGCACCGATTCAATTGTGTGTAAAGAGGACAATGTAAAAAAACGAAAAATTTTAATCAGTTTTGTTGAAAAAGACAATTGTCTTTGTTCTTCAGCCATCTGCTGTTGTCACATGAAATTATTCGGCCATCTTAAACTTGACCTCTTTGGTCTTTAAAAGTGATTTCCGACCTCATTGCGATGACACCACCAAGTTCGGCGTAGGTGCAGCTTGAGTGCAGCAACCCAAAGAAAATGATCAAATACAGAAAACCCACCAAACACATGAAACGAACAAAGACTTTGCAATGCCCTGGACAAACACAAGACCTGACAGTGGAAGGAGACGAAGGCAACGACGGAATCGTCTTTGAGAGCACGAGTAGCAATTTGCCTCATTTGAAAATGAAGGGTTGCTGCTAAAGCTAGCCGGAGTCACTCAGGAGAATATTGACTGCATATGGTCTATCAGGAAATGTGAGTGTTGACCTGTTGGTGGCAGTAGAGAGAAGACTATCCCCTAAGGCCAGGAGGATTTAACCCCTGGCCCCTGGGACCATACATGTTATCTGATAACGTCCATCCATCTTCTATACCTGCTTTCTCCTACATTCGAGGCCACAGGGCTTTGCTGGGGCCTCTTCCCAGCTGTCTGTGGGCAAAGACAGGGTTTCACCCAGTAGAAAGCCTGATGATAACGTTTGCAAGTAAGATGCATGTTGTGAACCTATAGTGCCACACTCGGTGTTTACATCAAAAACAGGGTAACTGTGAGGTTTAAACAGCACTGCACGGTGAGGCCCCTCACTCTGTATTGTGGCGGTGCTGAATAACTTTCTTTATCCCCACCCCACCCACCCACCTTTGACAGCCGACACTCAGTCCTGCGCCCACCCTGGAGTTGATCTTCTAATGTGTGAAGGTCCCCACCCCCGGCCCCGACACCACCAAACTGTCCTGCACTCGACTTCTAGCCCGTCATAGTGCTTTTATATGTCCATCCTCTGAGATGAGACAAGTCCAGTTCAGACCTGACGCAGCCTTTTTCCGCGAGGGTTGGGGGTTGTGTTGCAATAAATGGCTCAAAGAGCTCACACAGATAAATGTCCCCGCGCCGCTCGGACTGGATGGAACAGGCTGAGCCTTTCGCCCACTGTTTATTTATTAGTTACGTGATGGGCCCGAATTAACTGGAGCACGACGAGGAGATGCAGTGGCTCATTGACAGACATTAATTTTCACTTGTAGTACCAGCCCAGACACGCCTTGTTCCCGGTGAGATTTTGCAACAACAACAAGCTGGTGGAGAATTTTTTTTTATAAAGGTGTCCGTGTCCCATGAGCGATCACTCTAAAACTTTTTTTGGAAAGTGGATAGTGGGTGGACACTATAGAAGCATGATACATATTTGACATATATAAAAATGTATATACTCATATATATGTATATGTATATATACATATACATATATATGAATATATACATTTTTATATATGTCAAATGGCAATTGCATTATTTGATTGCTATGTTGTTGTTTTTTTTTTGTTTTTTTATCAATAAAAAAATAATGAAAAGGAAGAAAAAGTTTCCAGTTGCAGTTGCAGCTGCAGGGTTCCGTGACCTACATTCGCAGCCACTGGCACCTACAGCGTTAACTCGGCTGAGGGTTGACCCGGGTAAAGTTTCGAGTCGGACTTGTGGGCGTGCCAAAGCGCGTGTCACAGCCGTAAGCGGGATATGTGCGCGGCTAAATTGAGACGCCGCCGTCTTGCAGGGATCCGCAGGTAGAAGTTCCCGGTTGCTGGGTTTTTTTTTATGCTGCGGCGGGTCTCGCACTGATTGAACGAGCAGCCACAGCCACCATGTCGCGGATATTGCAGCTGGTCAGCCTGCAGCTGCGCAGGGAGCTGCCCGCGTGCGGGGGGGTCGCGCGGCATCCTGCGAGGACCATCTGCTGCACGGCGAGGAGACGCGCCGAGGAAAGGTGAGTTGGGGTCGGCGTCTGCCGCAGGAAAGCGCAGTGGCGGAGCTAGAGGCGGCCACAGGGTGAGATCATGGCTCACATAGCGGTGGTAATAAGTAAATACCTCAAATGACCACGTGACTGTATTTTTTTGTATTTTTTTTTTTTTTTTAAATATTGTAATTGTTAGTATGGTTGTTTGTATTCATTTTCCTTCATCACTTACAGGACAGCAACATTTTTTTTTTTTACCAATGTTGACGTTAATAATAAACCTATGTCATCTTGTTCCTTCTGTGTTAGGATTCGGGTGAGTGTAACATCACATTTCATCTTTGATTGTCTGGTTTCCACCTAGAACAAAATTCAGGCCGATCATCAAGTCGGAAAAACATTATACATATTAAATATATACATATATTAATACATATAAAGAATATGCTGTACATCAATGAACAAAGACACGACTTGAGATGCTGTAGTGCGGAAGTGTAAGGCCTTTTGTCGAATTATCCCTCCGCACTGGGGTGGCAAGTACCTAGCTGCTCCACCCTTGGACTAGCGGAGTGCAGTCTCCAGTGAGCAATGGTCACCGTGAAAAGTGCACATTTGGTGAATGCACGTGGAACTACGGAAGGGCTGTTGTGGTTGATGACAGTTCAGACTCTTATCACTTATCACATGCTTGCCGTGGCGCGCTATCATCACAGTGCTGAGGTTCACTCACGGACTGGTGCATGCTGCAGCTTTTTTGCTAAGTTTGCCCTCCCTCGCACTGTCTGTGTTCCAGCGATGCAACCTCAGCCCTCAGGAAGAGGTGGAAGGACACGGCGGACACTGTCATCGTCGGCGGAGGATGCGTTGGCGCCAGCATCGCCTACCACCTGGCCAAGGGTGGCATGAAGGACGTGGTGCTGCTGGAGAAGTCCGAGCTGACGGCTGGATCCACCTGGCACGCTGTACGTCTCGGCAGAGTTTACGTTTCTTTTTCCCCCCCACAGTCGGCCGAGGTGAAGGCTGGAAATGGCGAAATGCACCTTTACGTGGGAGATCCACGTTGTCTCTGTCTTGGTGTTTGCCCTTCACCACGTGTCCAAATCAATGATTGGGTTAACCTCACTGTTCTCCTGTCGTGTTTTCCATACATCAACCCAGACAGAGGTGGTGTTTTTGTTTTCGTATTTGCCCATTGGGCATGTGATCAGACTTCTTGTATCCTATAAGTTCTTTGTGTTGAGTGTTGAGCATTTAGTATCAACAGGTCTGGAAATGAACTGGTGAATAGTTCAGTCCAAGTGCTTCCATGTTTTAGTTTCCCCCATTTTTTTTCCCCCTCTAGACTGTCGCAAAACACTTTGTTGTATTTTTGAATGTACTGTATCTGGATATTATCATTTAAATGGTAAAGACTGAAGGATGCAACACCTGTAGTTCCACACGTATCCCCTTCAAACACTTGGGAGGCTCAATACAGCATTTAGTATTTGAATAACAAGCTTCTTCGCTGTTGCTTGTTGGTATAAAAAAAAAATTGCAGGAAGCTTTAAACAGAGAGTTAAACACACTGTTTTCTGGGGACCACAGAGGGTTTTTGAATAATTGATCACATGAAGCTGCACTGGAGTCTTGGATTGATGCAGTAGGATATGTATAAGTAAATTAGAACTTGGTTACACAGTGTACAGTAGTTTTTTTTTTTTGCGGGCTATTGCCACTCTTGAATACATGTTTTTGCACGTTGTCAGGTGCTTCGGTTCCCACCCTCCCTTGGACAAACAGCAGGTTGTTTGTCCTTTGGAGGTCTTTAACCTGCAGTGTCGCCAGCCAGACTGGGCTGAAACCTGAGAGGCTGGGCTGAGAGGTGTCAATGAGGAAGGGGGGCGGTAAAACAAAACAACAAAGTCCGAGTTCTGATCCATTCTTCCTCCTCAGCGAAAGTGTTTACAGCTGTCGCTGTCCACTTAGCAGCAGCATTAGCAGCAGCAGCAGCAGCAGCAGTGCACCCAGTGGGACAGCTGCTGGAGGCATCTGAGGTCTTGACCCACTTCCCGCTCACCACTCAGGACTCCATCACTATTAATACATGGGACACGTCATTGGCCAGCTACTATACAGTACAAGCAGCAAGGCTGAAGTCCAGCCCGGGTTGGGCCTCAACTCAGGACAGGTTGAAGGTCTAGTGTGTGGTGGGGCTGTGGAAAGCCTCAGTAATGTGCACACTTTACTCACAGATACAGATATTTTGTTGAAGTTAAAGTCCCCTTGATTGTCGCATCCCAAAGGATGTGAAATTGACCCATTCACTCGCAGTGGTGAACAGCAGCAGTGCCACACTCGGGAATCAGTGGATGATTTAACCCCCAAGGCCAACCCCTTACACTGAGTGCCAAGCAGCGAGGCAGTGGGGACCGTTTTTATAGTCTTTTGTATGACCCGGCTGGGGTCATACCAACATTTCGTGAGGGTGGACACTCTACCAATGGACCCCTGACCTGGGATGTCCAAATACGAAAAGAGAAGAAATTTTGAATGTTCCAAATTTTCCAGAAGACCCCAAAGCCACTTTGAATGATTGTACCTATGTAGCCCTCTGCTTGTTTTGTCTTTTTCGCTTCAGGCCGGATTGACGACATATTACCATCCGGGCATTAACCTGAAGAAAGTCCACTTTGACAGCATTAAGTTATACGAGTCCCTGGAGGCTGAAACTGGACAGGTGAGCTCCTTTTTCTCGTCCTTCAGAAGGTCTGATGTGTCGGTCTGTGGACGTCTCTCACTCCGACCCCTCCCTTTGCAGGCAGTGGGGTTCCACCAACCTGGCAGCGTCCGGATCGCTTCCACTGCGGCTCGAGTGGATGAGATGAAGTATCAGATGACCCGCACCCACTGGCACGTGACTGATCAGTACCTGATCGGGCCGGAGAAAGTCCAGGAACTCTTCCCTCTCCTCAACATGGACAAGGTCCGTACTGACCCTCGTGCCGTTCCAAATCACCACTGTGTGTTTGATGCTGCTGAGGGATGAAGTCATTTTGTTCCTCACATTAGGTTTTGGTGATTCCAAATCACATTCTGGACATTGAGTCCAGTGTCCCAATCTTAGCAGAAGTGACACTGGCTTTACATCTTTGTATTCTGCTACTTTTTTTTTTTACAAAATGACAACTCTCTCCAAAAAAAGCTGTTGCTCCAGTCTCGTGGACTTGAAGGGATGACTGTTGGATCTCCTTCTACGTCCTTCAAGCAAACATTTCATCAGGCGCCAAAACATGCTTAATTACCCAACAGTGCAAATCAATTGGAAGCAATCTCGATTTGGAGAATATGAGCACCTTGTTTCTGCTTGCAGTTCTTTTAACCTGTATGCTAGTTTTCTAATTTGACCAACGTTTTTTGGTTCTGAATGCCCCACTGTGCAGTTTGGCAACCATGTTCCTCCCATGATCGTTCCCAAAATCAGTCGTGACGAGAAGGTTTGTGTTGACTTGCAGGTGTTGTCAGGGTTGTACACGCCAGGGGACGGACACATTGACCCTTACTCTTTGACAATGGCTCTGGCCGCTGGCGCTCGCATGTACGGAGCCCAAATCTACAACCCGGCTCCGGTGACGGCGCTCAAACCCACCGCTGACGGCAAGTGGGATGTCGGGACCCCTCACGGGACCATCCGCGCCAATCGCATCGTCAACGCCACAGGTCTGTGCTTCAACGTTCTGGTCCCAAAAAATGATTTGTCCTGCCTTTTGAAAATTTGGTTGAAGATTTGGGAGTAAAAAAATGTCTCACAAGAGTGTGACTATTTCCTTGAAACCCATTAACAATTGAGATAGATAACATAAGCCACATTGTGTAATTGGTCCTTTTTTATTTAATCCCTTTTGTGGATTCAAACCAATATGACCATTCTGACATTTTGCAGATGCAAACAACTCCATCTCATACGAGTAGCACTTCCGTGTGAATAATAACGACAAACGTGTCTTGTTGCTGCTTGCATGGCTGTGTCTGGAATGCATCACTGCCAGTCAGGTTTCACTGGCCCTGTTCACACCATGCGTGCTTCCAAAATTCACATGCATGCAAATTCTGCATGCACGAATGGAAAACGTAGCAAATGGCAAGAGAGTCTGAGCCCGAGTAGTAAAATGCATGAAGCATTTTTGGTTTTTTTGGTTGGAGTATACCATTAAAAGAATGTTTTCAATTTACTATCTTGTGATACACAAGGCAATGACAAGAACAAAAGAAAAAAAACCCCGACCCAACAGCATTTTAAAGGTTAATCTTCACATTAAACATCCTCTACGGATCCGCCCAAAAAGCAAAACACGTCCTGCAGTCTAGTTTCGCGTTATCTTGCGGACGTTCTATAACTGGAGACCTTTGCCCACACAGACCACTGCAGGCAGAGTTCAGGGGAGCGAGCCCGCGGCTTAAACTGGGTCATACCAGTTCTGGTGGGATTTCGTTGGCAAAGGCTCCTTTCATCCCGTCTGCTGTGCCTTGTTTATTTGGCAGCCCTCAGGAATTTGATTTACTCTGTCCAGGGAGGAAGTTGTGTAAGAGGTACAGTGTCGGCCTCTCTCTAGAAGCGAAGGGTGAAAGGGAACCCGCGGGTCAAAACGGCAGCTGCAGCTCAAGCTTACAAATACTTAAAAATGCGTGATTAAGAACTTAGCTAAGCAGGTATCCTCGAAAAACTTGTCTTTTTGTTTTTATTTCGAGTTTTCTCCCATTAACTTTCCCGCTGAGCTTACGCTCTGCCGAGGGTCCCGTTGGCCTGCTGCCCTCGCTGCGTCGGTCAGCAAAAGCAAACAGCTCCGGTTTCATCCAATCTGGAAGTGGCAGCAGATCCACTCCTCCTGACACACTTACTGATTTTTTTTTTCATTTTTTTTTTTTGCTGCTCTTTGTTTCCATGGACGGAAATGTGAGACTGATAGATAGAACAGACTCAAGCCGACCTTTGTTAAATAACCTCTGCGAACCCCCACCTCCCCACCCCCCACCCTCGTACATTCCTGTTCCCCAACTTCCAACTGCCGCCCCTGCAGAGCCTCCTCCTGAGCCGTAGCCCAGGGACCCTCTTTTTACTGATTCGGGTGCACTGTTGAAACCCCACGAATTGTTGCCTTGAACTCCAGGTGTCGGCATGGACATAGGTCAAAGGTCATTGCTGGAACATCCCCCCCCATCTGGGATGAGTTTCAGTAAATAACTCGAAGATTGTTTTTTGGACCAGTGGGCTTTTTAAAGTGATAATCCTAACACTGCGAAGAAAGATAACGCTGTATCAATAAGGATTTTACTACTTCTGCCAACTCCAAGTATTTATTATCTTTATCTATCAAGTCCTAGCAGGTATTGACGGCTTCTACTGTACCGGTATTGTTCACCGCGTCAAGTCCGTCGCTCATCAAGTAGCCGTGAGAGTTTTTTTTTAACGATGGTGTTGGCCCAGTAAAAAGCTGCTTGAGGACAGCGGCGGCAGAGAGGTCAACAGGTTGACCTGCAGCCTGCCCCGAGTGTCCCGCTCGCAGCAGCTGAGTTGGCACAAAATAGTCACACAGGCCATTAAGTGTCCCACTTTTGGTAATCAAAACAAAGTGCAGCCGCGGCCTCTGCCTCTCTCCACACGGAGATGATGATTAACCAGCTGGCTAGCGCAGGGGTCGAGTTGCTAAATCGTCCAGGCTGACATAGTTGGTGAAGATCAGAAGGAAAAGAGATTACCAAAAAACATAAAAAATAATCGGTGACTGTTGACATTTGATCCGCTGCATCAGCACAACCTCGTTGAATATGTGCCGCTCGAGTAACTCTTACTGCTGCTGTGTTGATTTTTCCTTAAAAAAATAAAAAAAATACAAATAAAAATCGTCAGGTAAACCCTGAGGTTTTTGTCACTTAATCCTGGAAGGTTAATTGACAACTTTAGTTTAAGGGAATTATAAAAAAAAATTAATTAACCTTTGTCTTGATTCTTCTGAAGATCTGTGGGCCAACACATCCGTGGGCCTAAACAGCAAACTACTAAAACAAAAACAAAAAAAAGAGGGCGTGTGTGTCTGTGTTGCATAATATGAACTCTGCAGGCCGACGGCAACCGCTGAGCACAATGGGAAGCTCTGTTTTCTCCAATGGAAAGCTCGTAAAAAACACGCCTCCACCGCTGCAGTATGTGCAGTAGAATGGAGGATGGTCTGCCTAATTTTTTTTTTTTTAACGAAGCACCCACTGAACAACATGTTTTGGAAAAATACAAACTCCCCTCCTTTCTAAATTTAATCCTGCAAATGTTTGGCCGTCGAACAGGAGATCACTGTGCAATTTACGAGGCGTTTGTTTTTCTTACGTGCACTTTTGATTTCATGAGAGTCGAAAGACGCCGCTCATTTGTTGCCATGCATGCGTGACGATCACTTGGGCTACGTCACAGAAGTCAAAGAAAGCCCTGCAAAATTCATACGTGTTCAAAATTCAGAAGTTTGTTTCTAAAACAACGTTTTGGCGCTCCAGGTTTCTGGGCGCGGGAGGTGGGCCAGATGATCGGGTTCGACCACCCCACCATTCCCGTGCACCACCAGTACGTCGTGACGGCGACCGTACCCGAGGTGAAGGCCCTGAAGACGGAGCTGGCCGTGATCCGAGACCTGGAGGCCTCCTACTACCTGCGTCAGGAGAGAGACGGCCTGCTTTTCGGCCCCTACGAGAAGGAGGAGAAGATGAAGCTGCAGGACTCCTGGGTCAGAGACGGAGTTCCACCGGGTGAGGGAATATGTTCAGCCGCAGAAACTGTCAATGGAATGGCATCACTGGAATTGAGATGGTTCTTTTGCTTTCCTTCCCCCTCCAGAAATGTGAACCAAAGCCAACCCTTTGTGATGTCACAAAGGGCACCGATACCTCTCGCATCGCGCCCAGTCAAATGTTCGGACGACCCTGAAGCTCAGCACTGCCGAGTGTTTTAGGGGTGGCTGTGAACAGAGGGCTAAGTGCGTCGTCTCTTTGCAGGTTTCGGGAAGGAGCTGTTTGAGTCGGACCTGGACAGGATAATGGAGCACGTTGAGATGGCCATGGAGATGGTGCCCGTGCTGAAGAAAGCCGACATCATCAACATCGTGTCGGGACCCATCACGTACACGCCTGACCTCCTGCCAATGGTGGGGCCACACCAAGGAGTTCGCAACTACTGGACTGCCATTGGCTTCGGGTACACGTTGCTCATCGTGCTCGAGTGTGTTATATTTAATCTGTTGACGATTCCCTAAATTTCAACAAGCTTTTTTTTTTCTTTTCTTCTCTTTCTCTTCCCCAGCTACGGTGTGATCCACGCTGGCGGCATCGGCAAGTTCCTGAGCGACTGGATCAGGAACGGCGAGCCGCCCTACGACCTGATCGAGTGCGACCCCAACCGCTACGGCAAGTGGGCGGACGTCCCCTTCATCTGCGCCAAGGCACGGGAGTCCTACGGCTTCAACAACGTGGGTAAGAAAGGACGGCGCCGGAGATCCGCCACTCTTTCCACCCGCTGCCTCTCCCTCACTCCCTCGCCCGTGATCCCCTCCAGTCGGTTACCCCAAGGAGGAGCGTTTCGCCGGGCGGCCCACCTACCGGAGGAGCGGCGTTCACGATCTGCTGAAGGGCAAATGCTCCATGGGCTTCCACACCGGCTGGGAGCAGCCTCACTGGTTCCACAAACCCGGGGACGACGTGGGATACAAGTGAGGCTTCCCGTTAGATGGCAGTTACAACTGCAGCATACTTTTGATTGAGTTTACGCCTACTGCTCCTCCTTTGTGACCACTTTTTCTTCTTCACTTCATTTATTTTTTTGTCATCAACTTGCGTTTTTTTGCTTTTCCCCCGTCACATGCAAAGAATAGAATAGACAGTTTTTTGGGGGATTGCAGTCAACTGCAATTTACCAAAAGGGGGGGGGGGGCGTGAAGCTACTTTAACAGAAACCGATTTTAAAGACAGGACAGCTGCCAGCAGTCCGTAAATCTACACGGTCCTGGATTTCCTGAGATGATCTGCCTGTCGTCTGGCTCCCAGCCCAAGCCACAACAGCAGCGGCAGCTGCAGCTGAAGCCAGTTGGCCGTCTCAGCTGCACGCTTGGATCAAAACTGTGACGAGCGAAAGCCGTACTCGATCGTCGGCTACTTTCCCCAACGCTGCCTTTCAGGCTCTCTAAGCAACTTATTCATTTTACTAACCTCCAACCGGGAAGTGTTTTCAATTCCATAACCAAACAGCTGCCCTACTAGATGTGACAAGTGGCACAAGTGTCTGGCTTTGAGTTAAGCCAAATATTACAGAGTAGAGTGGCTCCTGGCCAAATGAACCAAAAAGATTTTGGAAAAAGAGCAGTGTGCCGTCTTTTCTTCGACTCTTCCGGTAACCGTGTTCTTCTGTGTGGCGCTCAGGCCCAGTTTCAGACGCACCAACTGGTTCGGGCCAGTCGGCCGAGAGTGTAAGCTGGTGATGGAGAAGGTGGGAGTGATCGACCTGACGCCTTTTGGAAAGTTCACCGTGAAGGGGAAGGACTCGCACAAGCTGCTGGAACGTCTGTTTGCCAACACAATGCCCAAGGTCAACCTTCACATGCTGCATTTAAAAAGAAAAAAAAAATTAAACTTTTTACATATATTTCATCTTTGCTTCAACAAGAAGCTCAGACAGGTTAGGTTTTGCTCTTTGGCGCCACCTGTTTTAGCTTATTTGATATTTTAGCTACGTGGACAAACTTTTGTCACATATCCTTCATACTGTAGTGAAAACTTGGGGGAAATAACAGTCAATATCAATATAACATTATTTAACACTTCACTCCTGTCTTTGTGAACTGTGTCAAATGCAATTCTGTATTTCAAGCAAAAAAAAAAAGCCGCTTTAATTTTCAAAAGCTTGTCTTTTTTTGTTTGCTTTTTTTGTTTTTAGGTGGGTGTGACCAACATCAGCCACATGCTGACGCCCACTGGGAGAGTCTTTGCTGAGGTGACCATCACCCAGCTGGCACCAGGAGAGTTCCTGCTCATCACAGGCTCGGGGTCTGAGGGCCACGACCTCAGGTGAAGTGCGCAGCAGCATTTTGGCCCAACCGGGCAAACTTAACTGAGCCGTGCGTCGTGAAAAATAATGTTTTGACCAGAAGCGGGTGACTTTTTACATAAGAATGAATCACCAAACAGGAGATGGATATGCGGTGAGGCAGATAATCACTAGCTGACGAAGAGCTGGCAGCCTTTCAGCAATTACCCCTTTTGTCAAGCTCAAACTGACATTCTGCAAACTGGTAATTCAAGTTTTACGGGGCCCCTTTTTGTTTCGGAAGCTGTCAGGAATTGAACACAGCAATGCAGGTTCACAAAATGAAAAGTCAAACCAAGTCACTGCCGGTTGCATTTCAGGCAGTTGAGAACACCAGGCTTATGACTTGGGGAAAAACTGCACCCTGTCATGTTTGAAGAATCCCAGAACGGCGCCGCAGAGCCACTTTGTCCCACACTTTGTCAGACAAACGTCCCTGTGTTCGTTTTGCAGGGAGGGGGGCCGCGAATCAGGGCACAACGAGAAACAAACACCCACTAGTAACACACAACCCGGCTCGTACTGCACCCAACAGCCTTTTCATCGTTCACTGTAAATAGCAGTAATCTAAAACTCCCCAGCAGCTGTTAACACACACACAAAAAAAAAACAAACGCCCCTCCGTTTGCTCCAATCGGGAAGCAGCACGACTCCAGGGCCAATTTCTGAGCACCCGTCTCGTACTTAGCGGTGACCTCTAGTGGTGACTGCGGCAGAGACGGTACATACGAAACAGAGACGTGACATCCAGCATATGACTGATGTGCAAAGGACTTGGTTCGACAGACAAAAGTGTAGTTCTCGCTGCAGCTTTGCAGCCCTGCTCTTCGGGGGAATCTCGGCGGTGACGAGGTTTAAGAGACGGCTTCCTCGGTGCGTCTGTGCTCAGGTGGATCGAGACGGAGGCGGCGGACGGCGGCTACGACGTCAGCATCAGCAACGTCACGGACGAGATCGGCGTGCTGGGCATCGCGGGACCAAACTCGCGTGCGGTTCTCCAAAAGCTGACGAGCGAGGACCTGAGCGACGCCGGCTTCAAGTTCCTGCAGTGCAAGATGGTCCAACTGGCCGGCGTTCCCGTCCGCGCGATAAGGATCTCCTACACAGGTAGTGTGACGGATGTGCCAGTAATAGCAATTAGCCCCGCCGCGCTACTTGACCTTTAAAACCTCATCATTCGTCTCCCCATTCATTTTTCAACATCTTTTCTCTTTCTAGTTTAATTTCAATCTTTTTATATCCATTCATCAATTTGTTTTTTTTGTTTTTTTGCACAGTCAGTTCAAGCCCATTTGTACATTTTTGATGCTGGGACACTGAGATATGCGCCTGTCTTCAGGGGAGCTGGGCTGGGAGCTGTACATTGAGCAGAAGAACATGGCGACCGTGTACCAGGCCATGATGGAGGCAGGAAAGGACGAAGGCATTGACAACTTTGGCACCTACGCCATGAACTCTCTCCGGCTGGAGAAGGGCTTCAGAGGCTGGGGAGCCGAGGTGAGTGCGTGGACGCGCATGCAAGAGAAGCCTCAACAGGCTTTAAATCTCTTTAAATGTCTGAGGTGATGCTAAATCTACAATCCCAGTTGCTCAAAAAGTGTGCTTCAACACAGTCCTCAAAGTGAGCTCTTTGTGATGTCACAAAGGGCACTCGTACCTTGTGTTACAAGGGCCAAGGCCCCCTGTTTTTACCCCTTCCCAACATGTGGAAGGTCCAACAAAAAAATCACCAGGAAGCTAAGCTAATCTAAGCTAAGCGAAGCTTTTGCAGGGGGCTGTCAAAGGTTTTCTGGTCATGCATAGCGTTATTTCACAAGGCTGCTTCACTACAGTGCAGGATGGGTAATAAAGTTGTGAAGTGGTCTAACCACACCACTGACTCTGACTTCCTGTGATTGAGACATGAGTGCAGACAGGAAGTGATGTGCTCATAATTTGACTTTGAGAGATGCGTTGTACATGCGTTGTACGGTCTCTGTTCAATTAGAGGGGGAATGAATCTGCTGTTGCATGAGTTGTGATTGTTTGCTTAAACACACACATTGAGTAATATTTTTTTTTTTTTTTTTACAGATGAACTGCGACACCAACCCTCTGGAGGCAGGATTGGATTATTTCATCAAGCTCAATAAGGTGGCTGCACTTTATCCACGTGCAAAACAACTGGCTTCATGTCTCGTGCTGTGTTCTGAGTTTTGTTAAAAAAAAACAACAATGTTTGTGCCTGCGCTCCTCAAGCCCGCTGACTTCATCGGCAAGGCGGCGCTCCAGGAGATCAAGGCCAATGGCCTGAGGAGGAAGCTCTGCTACCTGAGCGTGGACACGGACAACATCGACCCAGAGGGCAACGAGACCATCTGGCTCGACGGCAAGGTCAGCGCCGGCAAAAAAAAAAAAAAAAAAATCCTGGCCAAAACGATCCTGTACTTTGACAATAAAGTCTTCTCATCTAATCTTCTCATTAGGTCGTTGGTAACACGACGTCCGGAGCCTACAGCTACAGCAGCCAGCAGAGCCTGGCGTTCGGCTACCTGCCTCTGAACCTCAACTCGGTGGGTCAGAAGGTGGAGGTGGAGCTGCTGGGGAAGAAATACCCGGCCGCGGTCATCCAGGAGCCCCTGGTCCTGACCGAGCCCACCCGGACCCGGCTGCAGAAGAAGGCAAAGAGTAAAGCGTGAGCGCGAGCCGTCCAGGATGGAGTCCCTCACCAACTGACAAAAAGGAGGAGGAAAAAAAAAAAAGAAGCTTTTTACTGTGATGTATGAATGAAAAATGCTGCCTGGGCAAAACCGCGTGGCGCCTGTGTTGAACCGTTTTGTGTCTGAAAGTCGTACGACGACCACAGCTTCCTCTCGCCGTCCCGTCTCCACAAGGGGCAAGTTGTGAGCCAGAAAGTTGGGTGTTTTGTGCTTCACGCGAATGTGTAAAACAAGCAAAAAACAAACTTGAACTTGCAGCACCGCGATGTCTTACAATGTTGGAGGATAATTGTATTTTTTTTGTTTTTATTTTTGTAATTCCATAAATGGACAATAATGTTTACAACTCAGAAAAGGGCGAAATAAAAACTACAGATGTTTGTTTTTTGTAATAATAAAAATGTGTCATGAAGCCATGAAAAATACTTGACAGACTGTGATGAGAAATGTAATAGAAAACCAAAAGAAAACCCTGTAAAAATATTTAATTCCTCTTTTTAAAAAGACTGAACAGTCAGTTTACATAAAGACAAATCATTCAAGCAATGTTTTTACTCTCTTGTATTAAGTCCTTCCACCTCTTTGTTTTGGTCTTATTTTTTTCTCATTATCAGACGGATCAAAAACCAAAATCATGAATAAAATTCATCGCACTTAAGTGACGCAGCCCGCTCTACCATTCCGGCAATCCGATTGGTTTCTCCGAGCTGGAGGCACGCACTATTTGCGGAAGAGTCACAGTGTGTGACACACGGAAGAGGCATATGGAAATTTCGCGTCTTTTTTTTCACATTCCTCTCAGACGGCGGCATATAAATGTTGCAACGACGCATAAAAGATAGAGTTTGCTCTAGTTTACAAACAGCGCTGGGAGAGCTAGTTTGTTTTTCGACGGCGTTACTTGCACAGACTAACGGTTTACGGCGAGCCACCGGTTGAACCGTCGGGCTTCCGTAGACTTCACTTTTAGGTCAATTTTATTAAACTAGTTTTTGCACTAATGGATGGAATGAGAAGCCTTCCCAAGTACGTGGTCCTGGCCGCACTCCTCGCCAATTCCCCCGCCTTCGTGGCGGCTCGGCAGCCTCACATCGTCTTCATCCTGGCCGACGACTTCGGCTGGTACGACGTGGGCTACCACCGGTCCGAGATCCGCACGCCGAACCTGGACAAACTGTCCGCCGCAGGGGTCCGACTGGAGAACTATTACGTCCAGCCGATTTGCACCCCCTCCAGGAACCAGCTGATGACCGGCAGGTACCAGGTGAGAGGGACGTGTGTGTCCAAATTCACCTCTAATGTACAGCAAGAAACAACAAAACAAAACAAAAAACAAACATTTCTATTTATTTTTTTAGAGGTTATAATTTCGGAGCATATATGCTTTTTATGAAAGGGGGGTATTTTGAGGATTTTAAATATTAAGCGTGTTTGAATATATATATATATATGTATATATATATATATATATATATATATATATATATATATATATATATATATATATATATATACATATATATATATATATATATATATATATATATATACATATATATATATGTATATATATATATATATATATATATATACATATATATATATATATATATATATATATATATATATATATATATATATATATATATAAAAACCACAGAGGTGGTTGTTCCTTCTTTTAAAAGGATGTCGGCTGTCCCGACTCACCAAACGTTTCCAAACATTACCAAATGTGTTACTTCCTACATTTGTACACAAATATCTGTACTCTATTCCTACATTGGAAAAGCACGCAAGCTACTTTTGTGTTTAAAAGATACAAATTCCGTTCAAAGTAATTCATACAGAGAAAAATAAAAATGAGGAAAATTTTGTGTTGTTGTTTTGTGTTGAGTTTCGCTGTTCACTCTGTCCACTGTAGATCCACACGGGCATGCAGCACCAGATCATCTGGCCCTGCCAGCCCTACTGCGTGCCGCTGGATGAGAAGCTGCTACCCCAACTGATGAAGGAGGCGGGCTACGACACGCACATGGTGGGAAAGTGGCACCTCGGCATGTACAAGAAGGAGTGCCTGCCCACACGCAGGGGCTTTGACTCATACTTTGGTAAAAGAGAAGAATAAAAAAATAAAATATAACCTTTGATCCGTACTCTGATCTGGGACGAAGATCTAAACGATGAGCCTTGACGGTCTGGTGTTGGTCCCACTGTTGGCTGCAGGCTACCTGACAGGCAGCGAGGACTATTACACTCACGTGCGCTGCCATCCCATCCCTGGCGCGAACGTCACCCGCTGTGCCTTGGACCTGCGGAAAGGAGAGGCCGTCGCCACGGCGTACAAGGGAGCCTACTCGACAGAGATGTTCACCCAGAGGGCCAGCAGCATTATTGGAAAACACAACGCGGACAAGGTGACACACACACAACCCCCACATGTGTGATGTACAGTAAATGCCATGGAATTTAAATATCCACAAAAAGTTTCCTAAAGGTTTATTTGTGTATAATACAAAGAAAGGTGGTACCCATTTATGCAATTTATACATATATTGCCCTTTTTTTTTTCTTTTTTTTTAGTAAGTGTGAGACTTAGTCAGATACAATGATTGATTGATTTGGAATGAGGTAACTGAGATGTCACATTGATTGTGTTTTCCTTTGTTTGATTTTTTTCTGCTTTTTTTGATTTGATTATTTTTCCAGCAGTTGAGAACCACCAAGTGAATCTATATTCAACAGAATTTCCAAACAAGAGCAATATGTGCAAAAGGCAGTCAATTGTGTGGAGGCAGGGATAAGACAGGTTTTATGAGCCATTAGTCCAGTATTGGACATTGAGCCCAGAAAAAGTCCAGAAATGTACAAATAAGCACCTAAAAATCTCCCCTGCCTGTGTCCTGCAGCCGCTCTTCCTCTATGTGGCACTGCAAGCCGTCCACTCACCGCTGCAGGTGCCGGAGCGCTACGTGGCCCCCTACGGTTTCATCAAAGACCACTCCCGCAGGTCCTACGCCGGCATGGTGTCCGCCATGGACGAGGCGGTGGGCAACATCACCCTGGCGCTGCAGCAGCGGGGGCTCTGGAACAACACGGTCCTGGTGTTCTCCACAGGTAGGCCGGGTCGCTGTGGTGGGATTGAAGTCGGCACCAAAGGGGATGAAGAGAAGGGAGTGGAGGGTGGTGGATACATATATGTCATACAGTTTTTTTTGTATCGTTTTTTTTTTTTTTAACTTGTGAATCTGTGGTTTGCGCTTATCCTGAACTATAGAAACAAACTTCAAAGCTCCCACGTTATTCCAAATATCCAAATGTTAATTTTTTCCTCTTGATTGTATCCAAGGCTTCTTGTAAATCAGCGTTTCTCAACTGGCGGCTCGTGACCCTAAAGTAGGCCATGAAGCTGTTTTGATTGGATTGGATTGCGGCTTCGTGCGCAGTTTCCCTTTTTTTTTTAAAAAAAACAATCATTATGTTTTCATAATGATTGTGACAAAGGATCCGTGTGACACCAGGCTCACTGCCAAAAATGTCACAAGCTGTTTTGGACGTGATTCAGGGGGAACTTGCTTTTCAGACTGATCCTTGCAGAAGGAGGACGTCGTGTTGTTGCGAAGCCTTGCGTGCCATCGCGATTTATCCTCTGACAAATCTTCTTTTGAAAAGATGTTTATTTGAAGGTTTTGCCTCAAATTCTACATGTACGTTTTTCAATCATGCTTGAGAGTGAACTTCTCACGCCGGCCAGAGTTGCAAGAACCGGTCTAACGCGTAAAATGGGATATTTTGGGATGCGCTTCTTGGGAATCCAAATTAGCTCTCGTTAGGTTAAATGTAGATTTTCTCTTTCACGGTGAGCCAAAACGAAAGCGATCCACTTAGGGCGTCAGGAAGTTAGGCAAATCCTTTTTATTACACAACACGGTCAAAAATAGGACAGTGGGAACTGCTATTATTGAGTTTATTTGAGTTTAGTCGTTGCGCTGCTGGTTTCACGGGGAAAAACTGTTTTTGTAATACCATCAATGTCCACTTGAGGGCAGTATCAATTTACTTTTCGCCCTTGCAGGTGTTTAGTTTCAGCGTCACCGACTTTGGAGCAATTGTTTCCACAACCAACTTGGCCACGCAGAGCATCATGTGGCTGCAGCGACTTTAAACAGCCTCGCCGCAGCGTTATTCATGTGGAAGTTGTCATGATTTGCGAACTGAAGTTGATGAGCAGAACAAAAGGGGTTATTTTGAGGGGGATTTTAAAGGGTAATTATAGGGTAATAAAAAGGGCTGGAACAATGAAATGAAATTTAGGTGCGAGTAGGTGGTCGGTTTCATTGTTCCTTCCATGCAGAGAGACGTTATGGGAAGACACTGACTCTGCAGATTTACACATTGAAAACCGAAACAAAAAAACAGCCATGCAAATCCCGTTTGGCTTTCTGTTACTAATTGTAGTGTATCATTCGCATTAGGGACGTTAACAATTAATCGATGATCGATTAATTGTCGATTAAGATTTTAATCGATTAAGATTTTAATCGATTAAATTAAATTAAATTAAATTAAATTAAATTAAATTAGTCGCAAACAGTTGAACAATTTTTACATGGGCAGTTAATATCATTATAACAGTGCAGTGGCAGGAAAGAGCAATTCACCTGTAGATACTGCGATGCTCATAATATATCTTAATATAAACTTTTTTTTAATCAACTTAAAGTCAGAGGATAAATATTGAGGGTGTTTTTACTGTTCTCTCATGTAATAATGGGTCATATTGGACCCTCACCAACATTGAAGGGTGAAATAATGTGTTCCTTACACATTTTTCATTGTGAAATTTAGGTTCTCATGAAAAATCGTTGCTCATCAATTAATCGTTAATCATCGATCGATAACGTTAATCAACTGTCGATTAATGAATTAATCTATAATTTGCATCCCTAATTCGCATCCATGGCTTTTTTTCCCCTATCAAGTCGGTCACTCTTGGACTGAAGTGTTCTAATTTTCTCATGCTCAAGCCGTTATCACTGACCCACATGTGACAGGCCGAACCTTGAAATTCCTTTCTGGTGAAATTTTCTGCAAACTGACTGCCTCTCTCTGGAGTTTTACAGTAGAGAGGGCGAGAGAGACAGGAGGGGGAGAGGAGAGGCAGAGTGAGAGCCAGAGCAGCTTGCAAAGGCATTAAGGAGCAGACGGTGATCCTCCAGAACACTTTTCCGCAGCAGGCACACAGACTACGTGCTGGACTTGCGTGAACCTCCTGCTGAATCGATGGGCCGGGATCAGCGCGCTGGCTGTGATGTCACTGGTGGAGCGAGCCGGGTTTGCGCTGGACGATGGTCGTCTGCCAATGCCACGCTTGCGCATTTTGGGTTTGTGCGTAGGTGCTGGAAAACAAGCAGACAAATTGTCGTCGTCTTGATGTTAAAAGAGCAGTTCCCCCAATAGGTGATGACCATCTCTGTGACTTTATGCAAAGACGCTAAGGACTTTGTTTAAAAGCTTTGAATGTGAGATTGCTGGGTTTCGGTGGGGCAACCTCGTTATCCCCAAAACGCCTACGCATCTCCAGAGAAACAGCAAATTGAGCCCTCTGGTTACAGCCTTCCGCAAAAGTGCTCCCATAACACAGATGCTTGGGGTGTTGTCACTAACCTGAAAGAGGGAGATGTTCCCTCTGTGAGATCACAAAGGGCCAATAAACCACACACTTTAAAAAAAACAGTAAAGAAAATGAAAGAAGTCAAGTAAGGACTTTTTCCACATTCCTCGGAAGTTGATGACACTGGTGAATGGATTTTTCCATAATGTGGGACCTTGGTGGGACTTGGAAAGTCTTGGTTTGGCTTTTTGTCTGGCCCTCCGAGGGTTTTGCTTTTGTAGCGTATGTAAACACAACCAAATGTACACGTCTTGGTTGAATTTACATCCTCACTTTCCAGCTAACGTCAACATTTGTTTTATTGCCCGCCGCCGCTTTTCTTTCTGACTCGAGGATTTTTCTTCTACTCTGCTTCTGCTGTAGTGTTTTTTTTTTTTTTGCCTTATTTTTTTGTCAAGTGCCCTAGAAGAGCAAATATTATTTTTCTCTTACAACATGTCTCTCCCCCCGCAATCAAGCAGCGGGCTCTTGAGCGTGTGTACCTCGTGCATGGAGAAGACAAATGTTTGTTTTAAAGCAATATTTCTACACCGCTCCCCTCTCCACGTGTTGAAATACGGCGTTCAGCTCCGTTTGTTTTTCCAACCCCAAGTCTTGCTCGGCCTGCGGACAACTCCTTGGGCCTTTTTTTTTTTTCCTTTTTACCATCCCTCGCTTCTCTTTGTTTGAGTGCAACTTTTTCTATCTCTCTCTCTCCCCCTCGCCAGATAACGGAGGTCAGACGTTGGCCGGCGGCAGCAACTGGCCGCTGCGAGGGAGGAAGTGGTCGCTGTGGGAAGGAGGGGTCCGGGGAGTCGCGTTCGTGGCCAGCCCGCTGCTGCAGCGGCCGGGGAGCGTCAGCCACGAGCTCATGCACGTCTCCGACTGGCTGCCGACGCTGGTGGGTCTGGCCGGAGGGAGCACCAGCGGCACCAAGCCGCTGGACGGCTTCAACGTGTGGAACGCCATCAGGTGAGTCGTCAGGGGGAGAGACCGGACTTTTTTTTTTTTTTTTTTTCGACGGCCGGCCCTCTCTCGGTGCCTCTCTGTGACCCCCCCCCTCCCCACCTACACCACCGCCCCTCAAGAAAAAAAAAAAACAACGCCTCTTTCTCGTAGGAGCCTCCGCTCCTTCAATAAGCCCTTTGTTACCGGGGCGATGGGAGCTCAAAGAGGAGGAAATTCCATCAGTCATTCTCACACAAATCTCTGCTTCTTCCTTTCTTTATCCCCCACCCGCCACTCCCCACCCCTTCCATAATTTTGCTCAAAAACACTTTACGGTCCAGTGTGTAAAATCTTTTTAAGGAAGCCTGCCTGACAGCGTGTTTCGTATTGAGGGAACTGTCAGGTGGGCTTTCTTAAAAAAATGGCCAGGGTAGGAAAACCAAATTACTTTTATTAATGTGTTTCCGGACAGTATGTTAAGCGTTCATCAATTTAAAAATCGTAAATCAAACCAGATTTCACACACTGGACCTTAAAAAACTTGCTGGTATTCTCAGATTACATGTGATTGTTAGTCAGTAAACAAACCAGAAATTGAGAAAATCCATCCTTTCGCTCGCTCCAGATTTTAAAGGAAATGTGTAAGGCACTTAGTTCAGCCCTTGGTGATGTCACAAAAGGCTCAAACAAGACAGAAGCAATCTGCTCTCCGCCTGACAGCTTCTTCGTTTTTATGTCTTTCCAGATACGTGGAAGGTCAGACAAGGCATCACTTTTAGCGGGAGGGATTTTGGGGGAGGCCCAAAACAGAGGGCTAAAAATGCTCTTTTCCTGACCTCCGTATGAGTTTTTTTTTTAAGTTAACCATGAAAACCCTGAAGCTGGCTATAAGACCTTTCCCGAGATGTTCTTTTGTTTATTTCTTTTTGCCAGCGCGCGCTCGCGCTACATAAATTACAGTCAGATGTCAGCGAGACTCTGCGTGGCTGGCTTAAAGGTCATCACCCGCTGCGCCCTGCCGCACTGACACATTATATTTCTAATCCTAAATGTGGACGCAGTGAAGAAGGTGAAATTGAGGGCTGCAGCTGCAAAATCAAGGCTTTGCCCGAGCCGCAAACTACCACCCCCGGGGGCCTCGACTCCATTGGCCGACGCACGTCAGCTGACCGCAGGCTGGCGGCCGGCGTTGCCGCGTGAGCAGCAGCAGCAATAACAACAAAAAAAACCCCAACACAGCGCAGTGTGCAAAATTCCATTTGCAGTTTTATTTTCTTTTTTGCAATGGTCCTTCTTGTCGCAATAAACGGCATCATGGCTGGATTGGAAAAAAAAAACAAAAAAAAAAACAGACCAAAAACTACAGTGGAGGCGCAGAGGAAAGAGTTAGCAGGAGTTATTTTGGGTGTGTTATCAGACGCTGCGGTCAGTGAGAGCGGCCTGTTTGCTCTGTGGTCGCAGTGCGGTTGGAGAGCACGTGACTGACTGGCGAGCGCCGGCCAGCTGCCTTGGATTTACGGTTCGGGGCGCTCGGCGTCGCAGTCGGAACGTGCGCGAGGCAGCGTGTGTGTCAGTCAACGTCTGTGCTCTTTTCGTCCCTGCAGCCGAGGCTTCGCTTCGCCCCGACTGGAGCTGCTCCACAACATCGAGCCCCGGTACGACGACATCTCCCATTGTAAGTCCCCCACTGCACCGCCGCCTGTTTTCCATTTTGCGCCTGTTCATTCAGTGACAGCGTTTCCAGTTTCTTCCCGAGGGGGAAAAAATAGTGGGAAAAGGATGTCTGTCCTGCAAAAAAAGTCCCAACGCGGTGAGCAGCAAGAACCTCATAACACGTTGGCTTAGTTTTAAGCTGTATAATACAATGACTCAAGGAGCAGGTCAGACTTGCAGCAGCGGTAAGTGGGGAAGCAGGGCGCTCTGCTGGGACACACCTGAGGCTCGTTATCAGCCCTGACACTGACAGCTGCTCGTTAAGCGCAGGTGTGCGGGAGCAGAGCGTGAGCGAAGCGGTCAACAATACAACAATAAAAACTATTAATTTATTTCAGGTATGTTTTATTTTTACCCCTAAATGCCAGAAAGTGGAATTTAAATTAGTACATGACAAAGCATACTGGACCTTTTAAAATTTAAATTTGTTAAGGAAGTGTCATGTTTTCCTTAAAAAATGGCAGCGCAAGATGGCAGCTAACTAGGCGTAAGACCCTTATTGCTCCATGTGTATTCTTACATATACTGTATATTAGAATCGTTCTAATATGGTAGAAAAACCAAATGACTTTTATTATACTGCGGGTATACACTTTTATTAATCTGTTTATGGGCAGTATGTTTAAGCTTTACCAATATAAAAATCACAAATCAGGCCAAGTTTCACACACTGGACCTTCAATAGAGCATTTTTCACAACTTTGCACTCTGTCTCCCAAGCATTAACTCACAATAGCAACTCACAATGTTGCTCACAGCTTGGATTTGACCCATGGTTTTTTCACGTGAGGAACGTTTAAAAGCCCGAGGCTGAATGCTCTCATCTGCCCGCCGGCCGCGAATTGTCGACCATCTGAACTGAAGGGCGTGCACGCCGTGTGTTTAGACTCTCTGATTACACGGAGGTTTCCAGGAAACAGCTCCCCTGACGGACACAGCGGAGAGGTCTCATTCTTGTCGAAACCACTTAATATTTGGTGGTCCCGCTCCTGGTCAGAGGCCACTATTTCTGACTGGGCGAGGGATGCTTGCACCTCTGCTCCACATCCAGGAATAGCGGACGGTGAAAAGGGAGGAGCGTGTCTGGCTAATGTCTTGCAGATGTAGCCACATAATGGCACGAGAGTACGGAGGTGTCCTTTGATCCATCGTAGGGGTCCGACAGTGCTTCGCTTCTGTATCACTACCTCATGCCACACTGTAGCCCCAACCTTTTTTTCTTTTCAAAAGTAGACCAACCAGCCCCGAAACATCTGCCTCGCATTGACTTCAGACAGCACGTTGTGTAACACTGGGGGACTGCCGCAGCTTTGACGCGAAATGGAGAAAAACATTCTTCTGCTCTAAAGTCTTGCGCCACAAAAACCTATCCATTGTTCCACCATTACGACAAAAGTAATTACTGAGGCTGCGTTCACACTGCAGGCAAATCTGATTCAAATCAGATTCCTTCTCAAATCCGGTAGGCTTTTTAGGGCCACACTGTTTTTAGCGAGTGTCCAAATGGGATCGGGCTCTGTAAAATGCCGTAGAGTGACATCACGGACAGTCAGAACCCATCGGTGTGTTGGGAGCTGTTCACACTGAGACGCATCTGTCCAAATGCCATTTAAAACAACCTCCCGAAGGTGGTTTCAATTCGTTTCGTGAAAATCAGATTTGTGACTGTTCAGACTACAAAAGAGTCATCCGGTTTCACTCTGGTCGGGCTAAAAATCGGATTTTGGCTGGCAGTCTGAACGTAACCACTGCTCATGCACCAGAAAAAGCCAAAGTGTAACGACACAGGTGGTTATAGCAGAAGTGTCCGCGAGACTAGCTAGCCAATATGCTCCCAGCTAGCGTGGCACATTTTAATCAGGCATCGACATGTGTGTTGTGCATTTAATTAATACGCAATAAAATGTTGTCATTTCCAGCAAAGTGGGAAAATGGACAAACGGGGTTTGGGGCAACAATACCCACGTTTAAATTAGTTCACCAGGGAAAAGTTTGATGAATAATGCTAAAATGCTCTGTTGGAGCTCCTTAGATGCTCCTGTGAGTTCAATCAACACTTTGTCGATGTGCAAAGCCACTGAATAATATTGTGGGGGGACGGCGGGGGGCAAGCAAGGTAACCCATGACAGCTGGGAAAACTCTCAACAGGCCTTTCACTTGGATGTCTGATCCAAATGATTTGATTTAGAATGTTTTTGAGTTCTTTTGAGTTTCTTTTTTTTTACTGCTCCTCATTAGCATCTAAATAATTCGCATGAGAACGGCTCCCATTCAAAGGCGACAATGGCACCTTGCGAGCATTCACGTTTTTTCCACGTTTGAGTCTTAATCATCGGCCTCCTCGCTGACACGCGCCTCATCCCGCTGCATTCCTCAACCTCCTCTCCTTTATTCCCCCTGTGGCTCCTATTAAACCGGCCTCCTCTTTGAGACCCCACTCTGCGCGTCTCGTCTTCTTTTCTCCCTCCTCATGACTCTTCCCTCCTTCGCCGCAATCTAATGAAAGGCAGCCTGCCCCCTTTTCTGAACACACTTTTTCTCCTTTCAAATCTTGTTTTTTTTTTTTCCCTGTCCGGAATTCCTCCTCTTCGTTCTCGCTCTCTGTGAGAGGAGGGATCTTGAATACCTGGGTCAAGGAAGGGTCTCCGAACCTGTGTGTTGAGACGGAGACCAACGCTGGATTTAGTCCAAACCCTAATCACCTCTAAATTCTCTCCCCCTAGTGCTCTGTTCTCTGGGGCCTCTACCTATTCGCTTGCTACACCCTTTCCGGTACCTTCTATGTTCTGGGCTCGTTTGCGGGCTCCCCCGCTGTGAGTGCACGTTGTAGTTTTGTTGGTCCCATCCCGAATAGAAGCGAAATGAAAGAAGTCGTTCTGTGTCATCCCGCCCACGTTTTTTTTTTTTTTTTTACGTTTTAGCATCTATACCTGCAGAAACAAATAGAACACTTGAGCGCGACCAAAGACTCTCTAACCGCTAAAAGTTTCCCAGTCATGCAAATATGCAGCTGAGCGCATGTGCAAACAATTAAGACGCTTGCATGTCACTTGTGCAATCGTCTGTGGATGAGTTTGCCATCATGGCTTTTATAATTCGGTTTGCAAAAAACAAAAAAAGCGCTGTGGTCGGAAATGTTGTAATGAGCCAGTCATGTTGCTGTGGTTGCCACAGCTCCACAGAACGACCTCAGATGGGATCGTGGGAGTTGTTTTTTATTATTGTTATTAATTTGCAATCAGCAGTTCATTAAAAAAAATGCAGACTGAAAAATAAACTAGCATGTAATGGTGACGCAAACAAAGCATGGCATTTTTGTTGTTGGCAGTTGTGACTGCCGTGCGGAGATTCCAGTTCTGAGATCGTTCACAATCAAATGGTCTTAGTACAGCATGACCAGTCCCCCTATTTGTTAAAATGAAAACAGGAAGCGAATGCAGCTAGCTACAATCTCACTGGCTGTGCTTGAAATGTGATAGACAGCCTTCCAAACATTGAAGAGGCCTCCTGTTTCTTCCGGTTTCTGTGGGTTCTTTACTAGATGGATACATGATCTTTTAAATCATGTATTATAATAAATATCAGTGACCATTCAAATCACATGAACTGTCAACAAGCCTCATTTCCTGGTAATAAAATACTTCAACATATTGACGCACCAAACAGTTTTGTTTTTTTTTTGTTGCTAGGTCGAACTCATAAAGGCCTAATGAAATGTTTTTGGAACCCGCTCCCGTAACAACTTACCGTGAAATAAACCGTGAGATAAAGTAGGTGTTAAGGCCTCCGTGTTGTTTTCGCAGAACTCTACCAGGGGAAAATGGGATTTGAGTGGGCGGGGGATTTGACCCATGTGTCAAGAATGTGAAGAAAGGCTTGTTTATGACAAGGTTGGAACACCAAAATTGCTCGCAAATCTGTCTAATCAGAACCATATTGCTGGGGTCAGGCTTGGAAAGAAGTTAAGAGTCCTTCCAAGGCCAAGTCTCTCTATTTTCCTTTTTGTTGCATGGCAAGGGAGGCTGCATGTATATTGTGTCGCCAGCAACACGGGGACACAAGGTGGTTGCCGTTGCTACATGGTGACCAGTTTCAATTGTTCCCTATTTACCTAGAGAGCTGAAATATGCCTCGTATATGCAGCAGTGGCGAGATGATCGTTGTGCTTGGCAGAGATGACTCGCGCTCGTGCTGGGCCGACCACATTACCACCAGATTTGTCAAATTCCTCCAGACCCGGAGCGTCCTGAGATGGAGGGAAAGTCGTGCAGCAGGGAACAGATCTTTGCTCCTTTTTTTTTTTTTTTTAAGGGGGGACAAAAAACCTTCCCGCTGTGTCACTGTTTATCTTACGGGATGAAAAAAAATAAAGGTATTCATATTTTCACACCTTGGCCCGATCCTGGCTGTTTTGCTCTCAGGTATGCGCTGACAGCGGGAGCCGTGCGGCCTTCCGGGGTAACTTACATAAACATGGACAAAGAGCTTTTTGTGGCCGAGTGGCAGCCCGCTGTCGCCTGAATCAGCACTTTCTTTGGTGTTTCTTCTCAAAAAGCGCGTCCTCTGCTCTCCGCAGGTCCTGGCGGGCAGCGACGGTTGACCCCGACTCGGAGTGACAACCCGGGCTTCAACGTGTCCATTCACGCCGGCATCCGATCCTCCAATTGGAAGCTGCTGACTGGCTACCCAGGTCCGGAGCTTGAAAAAAAGGCCACTTCTTAACGTTTTTTTTTAATTCATTTTTTGCATTAGAACTAGCGATGTCAGATATTGATTTTTTTGCCGATATCCGATAAGCCAACATTGTCCAAACGCTTAATTTCCAATTCCGATAACAACTAATACCGATATATGCACGTGTTTTTTCCCCAAAACTAATTTTAGGTCTCATCACATATCTGGAATTAACTCATTACCTACTTTTATTGTGATGCCTAACTACATACATTGCACAAATTAACATTGTCTGTAGAAAATAAGAACACCACTCCAGCTTAAGTTATAGAAAAGTGCAATGTTTATTCTTAACATTTGTCCCACGCAATGGAAATGAGGTAACGTGCACACAAAGGAAACACAAGTGCAGATGTAGACAAACTCAGTCCTTAGCCCATTGCTAAACATGAGCAAAAACAAAGCCTGCACCCCCCACGAGCGTCCACGATTTATATTCCTGCACATTGGGCGAAACCACGGGTTTTCATTTTTGGGGGAAGAACGAAAGAATATGCACAAACATTACATAAAAATGCAAGTATCGAGCCAATATTATCGGCGGGCCAATATTATCGGACGTCCCTGATTAGAACGTTTTTAAATGACTGATTTGCTCATGGTTTGAACTGTGAAAGGGTTTGGCGTGGAAGGTTAGGGTGAAATGTTAAAGGCCTATGTTGTCTATTGGTTTATTTAGGCCGCAGCTACATGATAACACATAAATCAACAGGTGAAACAATATTTCCTCCCGATCTTCCACCAGAGGCCCCATGTTTACCAAGGAAATCGGCATGTTCTAAACAGAGGGCTAAATGTGTTTTTTCCCTAGAGAGTTTGATGGTTAATTAGTATTGAGGGGACAGAATATGAAGTTCTAAAAATGGTTTGAATGTTGTGCCGTGGATCACATTTCCCATGAGCCACTGCCTCTTTACTGTTTCATCAAACCCTACCGCCAGTTCATCAGTTCATTGCATAATGAAAAAGAAAATCAAGCATGTAGTGCCCTGCACTGCATTGCCTAACTGAAAAAGACAGTAGTTCCACATTGAGATATTTTGGCTCCTTTAGGGTTCCTGTTTTGGCTTCAAATGTGTTTTGTTTTCTTTATTTTTTACACAAAATGCTCTGAATCTACCAATCTTCAAAGAAGTAAAAGAATGTACATAAGTCCCTTGAAGATGTGTAACTACTGGCCACGTCTCTCCTCCAGGATGTGACCTGTGGTTCCCGCGGCCCGGCCACAACGCCTCCGAGTCGGCCTCACCACGGCGGCCGCCCCTGAAGTCCGTGATGCTGTTTGACATCGAAAAAGACCCGGAGGAGAGGAACGAAGTCTCCGCTCAGTACCCCACGGTGGTGGACTACCTCCTCACGCGGCTCAATCAATATCAGAGAAGCGCTGTGCCAATCACGTACCCCGATGAGGACCCCAAGTGTGACCCAGGCCCCACTGGAGCCTGGGGACCCTGGGCCTAGATGGCGCCGCTGACACAGATGATGTGTTCAAAAGCTGGACTCTTGCAGGAAAGGTTTTATCGCTGATATTTTTTTTTTGAAACGTTTTCATTGCCAAAACATGATCAACGAAAGAACTCAGGTTAGCACCCAGTAGAGACCCGCATCTTTAAGTTCACTGTCAGACGTTGTGTGCATGAGCTTTCAAAGATAACTATCCCTCATCCACTTTATTTCCCCCACATTGCACTGTGAAACAACTATTACAGGTCAGTCGCACCATCAATAACAAGTGGGTAGCTGGGAATTCAAAAGTATGTTTCCCTTTTATCTTGAAAATGCACTATATTGAAATTGTAAATAGAAAATATTTCCACCGGAAACACGTCAATTTCAAGTCTTTGGCTCGTACATTTTGGTGAGAAATGGGCGTAAGTATGACATGTATTAACAAAAACCTGAAGACAAAGGAGGAGGAGGTGGAGACTTAGACGCAAACTTTGCCAAAGGAGATCAAGACAAAGCGAATTTGTTACATTATTGTTGTTACGGGACTTTACGTCTTTACGTTTACATCTATGGTTTTCATGTTAATCGGACAGAACTTTTTTTTCTTCTTCTTCTTTTTATTTTCTTATCTTACCTTCCTAAAGCTGAGCTCCGTTTCCACAGTCTTGCTTTCCCTCGGTGGGAGGAACTCTGTATTTATCAAGCTGAAATGTTGTAAAATGAAATGATTGAATCAATTATACCCCCTTGTGTTTGCCTCCTCTTTAAAGCGTAGGTGCTAAATGGGTTTGGCGACTTGTTTGGAGGTTGGATATGTGAGGAATGTCTTGTGCACGTCGGGCACCTCCTCTGTTTTGGCTTCAGCCACCGTCGCTATGTCAGCCTCAACTGCGCTGCCCGCTGGAGATGCGGCGGTGCTTCTCGCAGCTCGTCACCGTGTTTCGATTTACTTAAACGACCACACGCTGGAAGTGAAACACAACATAGGTAAAAATCCGATACTTCCACAGGGATAGTTTGCGTATCTGGAATCTGCGCGGGAGAGGCTAATTTCCTTAATACATACACCCCGTTTCACCTTTGACCCCCCCGGTGATTGACCTCCCATTGGCAGCAGCGTGCAGACGAGCACAGGAAATGCTCCCCGCAGAGAGTGGGCGGTTCTGTCCTAATGTGGACTCTGACCCTTAACCTGCTCTGTGAGTTGACTGGCAGCTGAGCCGAGCCAGCAACAATGCAGGTTTCTGTGGAAAACAGTGGAGCTCCGGGGCATCGACACGGCCTCAGGCTGGCCCAGGCACCGCCCCGTCTTTGTCCGGCTGAAAACGCTTTGTTGCTATGAGCCGGTCGTTTTCTGTGAGTTTTAAAGCGCTTGTAAGTCACACAGCCGCGCTAAAAAAAAAAGTAAACATACAGTAGAACAAAAAACTAAATTCTTTCCCAAAGCCCAGTTAGGAAAGGATGCGGATTGGTCCTGAACAGCTTGGCTCACCTGCGATCCACAAAGAAAAACTAGCATCAGTTATCAAATGGCATCCAAAAGCCTTTTTCAGGTAAGGGAAAATAAACACTATCTCAGGGGAATGTGTAGGTATGTTAAAAAAAAAACAGCATGTACGTACAAACACAAAAGCACACTGCATGTCAGTTAATCTGTGGAACAGCTGTGGAGAAGACGCAAAAAACATTTACATCACTAGGTAGGTTCAAACAAATGTACACAAACTGGACAAGATGGATATGGACAGGAAGTCTTAAGAGAGAAACGAAGTGCTGTTTTTTGGCGGCTACGCTTTCTTTTCTTCTGTTTTTGTCTTCTACATGCTTTGATTGATTATCGATAAAAAATAGGTGAAAAGGGTAGAACAAGTTTAACTTCATTTTAGATACGTTGTTATGGAGTCTTCGAGCTGTTGTCAACCAAATAAAGTAAGAAAGAAAGAAAGAAAGAAAGACTCTCCACTGATTTAGCTTAGCTAACTTAGCTTAGCCTCCAGTTTACGCCACGCGTGGCCCATGAAAGTGCAGCTCGACTTTTTCTTGCTGAGTCAACGACTTCTCGTGTTAATGCTCGTGTAATGTGTCATTCGCTGTTTGAGGCCGTTTGAGTGAATTATTTATACAGTGGCAGTGCGGCTCCATATGGCCCGCCCTGGGCAATCACAGTTCCACCCTCACACTAAAATTTGGCTGGACTACATTTCCTAACCTTCTTATTTTTTTTATATATATTTACCTACATTGTTTTTGGTCGACTTTACCACGCCTGCAATTAAGCGGCTGGAGTGCACGGCTGTTTCTTGGGCAACTTGGCCCTCTGGTGGAACTTGAACCCGGCTCTCTGACAATGGTCATCTTCAATCATGTTTTTCAAGAACATGCCTCTGCGCGCTGTCGAGGCTGCAAAATTTGCCGCTGCCTCGTCCCGCTCGTTTACTCTGCAATCACAGCGGTGCGTGCTTGAGTGACGGGTTAGCTATATGTAATTGGACGTTGCCATTCAGAACCCGTGCCTCTTTTGCACCTCTCCAACCCAGTTTGTGGTGAAGTTATTCCATCCTCACCCCTCCCCACCCCCTTGTCATCACGTGGCAGCCGAGCCACAGCTCGTCTCCCGCTCATATGTCTCTTTCTTTCTTCTTCTTTTTCCCCCCCCCAAAGTGATCATGGTGTGTCTTTCTGTGCTTAATCCTGCACTTTGACTCGGCCCTGCGAAGTCGGCCTCGTGCACCGGCAGACGCACTTCGCAGCTCTGTTGCACATCAGCGTCGCCTTCCCTGACACTTTGGCAGGCTTTGTTTTCTCAGCTGTGACCAAGGCCGTGCGCTCCGGTGTGACGCTCCTGACAGATATCAAGATGTTTCTTTGACAAGCGTGCACGCACCAGGCCCTCGTGCGCACACACACACACACGCAAGAAAACATGGCCGCCGACCCCGACCGTCCCAAACACACAAGGAAACATCGAGGGTGTCGCAGTGAAATGAAACTGAAATTCCAAACAAGATTGGGTCTGTGCTACCCGCCTGTGAAAACAGATTAAAATCGTACTGACTGGTGCAGCATGGAATGTGTTGAACGTTTAAGCCTGGAAGGGGCGGGGGTTCCGACAGCTCATCACAACCAATGACAAAAAAATGAAAAAGCCAAAAAAAAGAAATCCAGGCCACCGCCGTCTGGGTTGTTATATTGAATCAAACCTTGGCACTGTTATACCAATTCACAAATGATGAAGCTTTTCTTTATTTAGAGTCTGATGCACCCTGTTACAACACAGCATAGGCAATTATCTAATTTTCTGGTCCAACTTGAACTACTTGTAACTTACTGAAAAGCTAAAAGTTCAGTGAGGTCCGTGATGATGATACAAGATGATTGAAGTTCTATTTTGCAGTTTCAATGAAGTAATTGCACTGATAAATGAAGTGTAAAAACAAGATGTCAAGACACTGAAATTATATACTTGGCATTAATACCCACAAGCCACCTGTGGACACTCAATTTAGAAAGGCATCTGATGCATGTATTTGCAATTAAAAGCCAACCTCCCCAAGGGTTGCAAATAGTTCTGATATATACAAGTTGTATAAAGACAAGTCAGGCTTTCCGGAGCCTTGCCAGTTGTAAATCTGTTCAGATCCCAAAAGTGAAGGAGCTTGGCTATGGGATTAGACTGTATAAACTGGTCATAAAATACAGGACTGCTTGTGTTAACATTTTGCTTCTGATTTGAACGTTCAAGTCAGGTCACAGCTATCCCAGGCACAGGATAACATTTGTGTTGTAATCACTGACAATGAGTGCAGAAGCTGTTTTGGTGGAAACTCCCAGATGGGGTCTTGAGATTTTCTCCGTGTTTCTAAACTATTCAAGGTTCGTTTGACAGTTAGGAGCAGAAATGAGAAGGCAGCGAGCTGCCCTGGCACCAGCACCGCCCTCCTTAGTCACAACAGCCTCAAAAACAGTCCATTCATGTCCGTGGACCGACAAAAGTTTTTGTTCTTCACATGTGAGCGGGTCAGCTTCCGCACAACCGTCTTATTGATCCCGCGACTAGAAAACGTCTGGGAAACGCAGACGGATGTCTGGCAGTGTGTGCAGCGCACAGACTCACATGTCTGACCCGCATAGATGGAGTCTTCAGAATGTGAGCAATCTGTAGATAAGGCTTTGACTTCGGGGGCTCAGCTGTTAGCCTCCCAGCGAAGGTTAAGACACGGATTTGGAGAGAATGCGACATGTAGACGATCCAAACGTTCAGTTGAAGTGGGGGAGGGGGCGGGGGGGGCGCAGTCTGGGACGCTGAGACAGCAAATGTTTTTCTTTTTCTAGACATGAGGAAATCGTTCAACTTAACTAGTCCAAATAGCTAGCTGATTAAATTGGCAAATTTAATCAGCTATTTTTGAACTATTTTGAATCGCTGTGGTGAAATTCACCGCACTCTGTTTGTGTTCCTAGTGTCTCGTGTTTACACGGAGGCCGCTCAGTCACTGCTTTGGACTGAGAAACATTGATTACATGCAACTTTCAGTCCCCCCCTTTTCATCTGCAAATGTGACACAGATTTTGCAGCCTGGAGCACTGACCCACTGATCCAATATTGGCTACATTAGCTGTGTGACATTTGTGTTGCCACATCTCAACATGGCAACACAAACCCATACAAGTGAGACAGAAATCACTCCTGCTTCATTCCTTTATTAGATGAAATGAGTTGCTGAAGTTGAGTCTTCAGTCTCTCTCTCTCTCTCTCTCTCTCTCTCTCTCTCTCTCTTTCTCTCTCTCTCCATATATATACATGTATATATATATATACACACACACACACACACACACACACACACAAACACACATACACATACATCACACAAACACACATACACATACATCACACACACGCTGTAGCTTCTATGGTCTGAAAGAGTTCAGACTAGGGAGGAGCATGCTGTAACTTATTTCCTGCTACTTTATACTATCGGAAAGGCTGTTTTTAACAAATAATGTTTTGTTCCCGAAGGTCCCACAAGACAAGAATCATTTCACCAATGTGTTTAGCAGAGATATGTACCTCCAGCCATCGAAGGACTCCTCAGAGACTGACAAAACTCAATAGTTTAGCTTCTTTTACCGGCTAGACTTTTTCTGAGAATGTGTGATACTAAAACACAAAGAACTGAAAGTCAGCCTTGGTGACACAACGGACAGGTGTTCACTTTGCCTCAAGACTCGTGATGTTTCTGTCTATGTGTTGCCTTTTGCAGGAAGGCGAAGTCGCACATCTTGGCAGAAGGCTATGAACAGAGAACTAAAAATGCAGCTTTCTGCTGTTCACAACTCTGCATTAGGTACATTTAAATCTAATTAAAGCCACAAGGCTTTCAATATTAATGTGAATAATTGCACATATTTTCTATTTTAAAAAAATACTTTTTATCTCTCTTACAGTTCATGATAGTTATATGTGTATGTATTGTATTGTATTGTTGTGATATTGTGCCATTTCATGTTTTTTTTTTTTTTTTTTTTTTTTTTTTTTTAGCTTTGTGGGTCCTATGAGCTGCAACCCAATTGCCCTTTATGGGACATGAGATAAATAAACTGAAACTGAACTGAAACTGAAACTGATAATGTTGCCATTTATAACCTATTACAATCACCAAGTTCAGATTTTTCTTTGTTAAAAAAAAAAAAAAAAATGTTCACGTTTTGATGAAAAATCCGCATGTCTGTAAATCCGCATGTAAAACGTGTCTGGAGAGCAGCAGTGGTCATGCATAGAGTATTTGCTGATC
The DNA here is from genome assembly GCF_046127955.1 of Nelusetta ayraudi. NCBI lineage: Eukaryota > Metazoa > Chordata > Actinopteri > Tetraodontiformes > Monacanthidae > Nelusetta > Nelusetta ayraudi. The sequence goes on from NW_027466076.1 coordinate 7,791,432, forward strand.
TTTTGTGACCTGAAGTAAATAATGAGAGAGTCCCGGGGGACCGAGGCTGAGCTGCAGTGATTGGCCGGCGAGGGGAGGGACCTGACGGGGCAGGTCACTCCCATCCACTCGGTAGTCGAGCGCGTCTGGGCCGGGTAGGATAGCGGAGGTGGGACGGAGCCATTCATTCTTCTGTGGTTCGGAGCAAACGCGGAGGGTGAGGAGCTGAGAGTGAGAAGATAGAAACCCCTCAAGTCAGTGTCGAGCCCGAACCTTCGCCAAATCTCCAGAGAAGTCGCGACCACAGCCGAAAACATCGCCGGAGAGTCGGAAGAGCCGATAGTTCAACACGTAAGTAACTCCGCTCGGAAAACCTCTTTAAAAAACAAAACAAACAAACAAAAAAAAAAACAATATTCGAACCCAACACAAAGCCGTTCTGTGAAATTCGTCGTCTTCGGGGAAGACTTCGTTGGCCAGGGGTTGTGTGACTTTCCTGGCACTTTCCCTTCCCCTCCTCTCTGGCTGTGGAACCGGGGGGGAAACTCGTGGCCGGGAAGCCGAGCGGACGGATGCTCCGCCAGGCCACGCAGCGGACTGGGACCGTTACTGTGGTCCCGGCTGCTTCCCATCTTTTTCCATCTCGCCGTTCAACTTCTGACTCACATTCAGAAACCCTAAACCCACTACACTCAGTTTCAAGACTAGAAAAAAAAAAAGCACACTTTTACGGATTTGGACTGCTGAGTAATGGGAAATTTCCATTCCATGGTCTGTATGCCTCTCAAATTATCACATTTGCAACACTTTCACTTTTAAAAGTCCGTTTAAAGATAACAGAGCCCCAAGATTCGAAAGCTTGAAGCGCTGAAATTGCTTGGACTCACTGCTCTGCACGCAGCTGCCACGGAATCCTTTTCAAAAGCATCATTAACCTCAAGGACCTGATTCCTTGTGCCGATGGACATGCAGGAGGTTTAAGGTTACTCCTGCCATGGGGACTCCAAGAGAAAGTCTGTCACTCAATCTTGACAAAGTGCGGCACGCCTTCTTGTTTTTGTGGTCCAACAGTAAACCTGAGACCGGGTCCCACCTGCAGACTTGTGTTTGTTTGTAAAAGACAAAGAGCTCCTGGGGGCATAAACCCTTTTTTTTGTCTCCTGAAAGTCTTTGGATCGAATTTCCCCAATAAATAGTGATGATTTTCTTTACTTATTTGTTTGTGTCAGCGTAGCTTTCTGCATTTTTTGATTGTCATAAATTTGTAGTCTCATGTGTCTTGTAAAAAAAAAAAAAAAAAAAAAAAAAAAAAAAAGGTGTGAGTGCATGTTGTTTAATGTTGCTAACAACAGCAGTGTTGCCAGCTCGAAGCCTTGGCCATAGTCTGTAGTTAGCTTTTGACGTTTTGTAATAGTTTTTAAAGGCGTGCAGCTCAGCTTCAGATGTTTAATGATGCTCCATGCCTCGCTGGAGGAGTGGCTGGCGTCAACGGCCGCGGTTGCTTTCGATTGGCAAGTGGTTTGAGCTCCGGTGCCAGTGCACGTGGTCCCTCATGGTTCCGTGTTCGGCCCATTGCTAAAAGCCTCGAGTTCATTCATTATAATCCTGCAGAAGGCCTCTTTTCCTCCGCGCAAGCCACAAGAAGGGCGAAATCCATGCGTTTCTCTTCACTTGGCAGGCAGTCAGGCAGTCAGTCAGGCAGTCAGGCAGTCAGGCAGTGCAGATGCACTGGAAAACTTTGGTGTTTTTCTTTCCTGCCTTCCTCAACAGAGTAAACTTTCAAAGCCTGGAACAAACTTTTACCAGCCCCTACATTGCGAATTAAAGAGCGTTTGCTTGTAGTTTTATTGGTTGTTACTTAAAAATAGAGCTACTTTTGATCAGGCAATCCATTTGTACAAATCAGATTACCTTCCATCTCCTCCTACCTGCCATGTCTGCTTCTTTTGTGAATTCTGTCATTTAATTTCCATGCATACAAATCTGATTTTAGTATACGTATCAGTAAGAGGCTTGCAGAGGGTAATCAGACCTGATCACTATCAGTGCGTTGAAACTGAAGCTAGGATAGTGGTGTCACCGCGACCAGAGTGTGAAATCGGCTTAAACGAACGGCTGCCCCTGTGTCAAAGGTTAAACCAGAGGACTCAGACTGGCTGAGACTGACATCTGGAATACTATTTGTTGCAGCAAAGTTCCACCGTGGATATCCTCCAGCGTAGATGGCATGGATAACAAGGCTGTGTTATTTGCATTGCACTTCCTTCGTTTTCTGTAACTGAGCTGCACTTGTGCGTAGAGTCCCATCGTCTGACTTGCAGCAACATCTGTTTTTTGAAAGTCGGGTCGGTCACATTTCACTGTTTCACCTTACAGTATTCTGGAGGCCTTCAGTGAGTGTGGTCAGTAAAACCTTTTAAACAGGAGCATCCAGGAAGTGCCCTAATGAAAGTGACACATCTCGGAGGTTGTTTCAATATGAGCCTTGTTGCCCAAAGTGTTGTTTATTTGACTATAAAATTGACGTAATGCTAGGAACACCGTCTCACAATTCCGACAAATCTAAACTAGGTCACATTACGTTATACCGTTTTCCATTCCAGGCTTTCGAACAGGGCAATTGTGAGCGAATTGAAAGCAGCCGTGTGTCCAAGCTTGTTTCTTTTTTCTTTTTTTTTTTTCTGTTAAGATGTGCCGTTTCCCTGGTGCTGGAAAAGTGTGTGTCCGAATCTGCCTGTGGAGATGAAAGAAAGGGCCCTCCGTGCAGCTTCCCTCCCAGAGATTCCCCCACAGAAAGTTTGTTTCATGGCTGTCAAATGACATCTTGCTTTATTTGGTTTAAAATCATTTCGTGCACTTTGTTCGATTTGAGCAGTTTGCTGGTGCGCCTTCCAGTGTTTGCTGCAGTTTTGTGCCTCCGTTGTCTCACTTCAGTGGCATAAGTTAGTGTTTAGTCAACAAACAACCCTGCCTCTATCTCCCTCAAACATCACTTCACAGAGGTCTGGGCGGTTTGATTAAAAGGCAAACAAGGAATTCTTTGAGCTGGCTGGACATTTTTAACGCCCATTGCATGTGATGTCGTTACCCTGAAACAAAATACTTGTTATCACTTAAAAATCGGCAATGCGATGAATGGAATTATGTTAGGAATTAAGTTTGCATTGCGGCTGCATCTCTGAGATTTTAACTCCGAAACTTGGAAGTGTTTCTAGTTGTATGCAGGATTCCATTTAGGATGAAACCAGGATGGATCCGCAGCAGTCCAGGGATTAGCTGGCCACAGCCACTGTTTCATCACAGGTGGACGCCGTGATTGTGTTGGTACATGCTCAAATGTGTTTTCGCTCTCCTGCTGACGGGTTTTTAACAAGTCTTAAGTTAAACACTACGGAACATCATGGCTCGTCGCGGGTCACTGCTCCTTGTGCCTTGAGCACTGTGGCAACCTGGCTAAACCAGAGGTCATAAATCTTATTCCTCTGTGACAACGTGATGGACAATGACATTGTCCAATCACTTTGCCTCCCCTTCCAATTGGCTCATGTCATCCTGTTCTCTGAAAACCACTCTCGACCTTCTTACGCTACGAACAATTCTTGACAACACTTTGTTTTAACTCTTCACGTCCCTCCACCGCTTACACTGTGAGCTAGCCATGCACGCCGATTAGATTAAACAGCGTGAAACTAGTCACCCTTCCACTCCACTATCGCCCTTTGGTCACTCCTTCCTCCTCCGACTGGCCTCCCTGCGGCTGCTGTGGTTGAGCCTCTCCGGGGGGTGGCGGCGGCGGTGGTGGTGGGGGTGTGTGTGTGTGTGCGCGTTTGTGCCTCTGGCAGCCTTACAGCCTGCTGTTCAGTGGCACATCAGCAGGGTGGGGTCCTCGCGAAGACAAAGCCCTCACCCTAAACGTGTCCCCGTCCGTCAGTTGGGGTCTGGCTGTAGGCCTCTGCGGTGCGTTCCCTCCCCGACCAAGTGAATGGCGGTGGGGAGGGGGAGCCAGACCCTCCTGTCGGGTGAAATGAGGAGAAAGAATCTGCAGTGGGTTTTGTTCCTTTGTGGGCAGCCGGGGGTCAGTCTCAGGGGGAATGCAAAGCAGACGGCCGGCGGGTTTAGCGGCAACATGGCCCTCAGCACTTTATCAAGTCCCTCTGCAACCACAAACGCGTTAAATTTAGTTTGTTGTTTTCAAAATTCACTTAGCCAATGTCTCATATGAGTTTTCTTATTTCTCTATTTAAAAAAAAAAAAAAAAAATTTACCAGCTGGCATCGTCTCTGCTGTCTTTAAATATTAAGCTGGAAGCAGAGTCACTCAGGGACCCATGAGCCACGGCTGTATGTTAATGACGAGAGGTCCCGACCTGCAACAATAGGCAGTCTGTGTGTAGTGCGCGATAAGGCGGTATCGTATGTTCACTTTGGCTTAGGTCATGGATAAGGCTTTAAGCCCCGTGAACGAGATTGTCCTTTTGTGTTTGTGTCACGGCTGAAAGCCCAATTCTTCTTCTTCCAGTTAGTTTGTGTTTGAGGAGAAAAGAAAGCAACGCTGAAAGGAGACAGTACATCGTCTATTAAATCAACCGATTGTTGTCGTCTGGACAACAGGCGGACTTGACTTTTAATTTGTTCAAGAAATGACGTTGCACTTTGGCAATAACATTGACTCTTGTCAAGAGAAATTCGATGCAACACCAAAATTACAAAGCTTGAGGAATAAGCAGACCCCAACCTCACATGACACACAAGTTTGAGAAGTGAAAAATACCACAAAAACATTTTTTTTTTTAGATACTAGATGGTTTCACTATAGGTTACACAGATGTCCTTCCACAGACGGTAGTGATTCCATCGGCTGTTCTGCTTGTTAATCATCACACGGTGACCTTAGCTTCCCAGCTAGCTAGAGGAGCGTACCATGTTTAAAGAAGCCTTGCAGCTGATGTGCTGCTCACTAGTCTGTTTTCCTTGTGTTGGGTCACCGGTTGAACCAAATCCATGGAAACACCGTTCTGGTTTGAACTGGCAGGCTGTCGCTGGTTATTATCCCCGCACTACCCCGGTAGGGCCAGAGCACCGAGGCAGCTATTTAACTCCCTCAGTCTTGCTTATTGTCATGCGTGGGCCGAGCAATTTGCGAAAAGCATTGTCATTAATGATTTATGCAGAAGACCTCCTCTGTGTTCCACTGCAGCCTTTTAGCCTTGCGCTATAATCTGCTCTAAACAGGAACATTTCATTATTGGGTCTTGTTGCCAAGATGAGGACTAACGAAAACATAAAAAAAAAAAAGTCAAATAAGTGCAACGCAAAGAGATGGAAACCATTACAGCAAATGTGGAACAAGGCTTTATTAAACGCAGGATCAAGCCTCAGTGGTGCAAACAGTCCAACAGTTATATCTCAACCCATCCCTTCGAATTGGGTGAAGGTGAGGGTCAGAAGAACCTAAACAAATCTTGAAAACCTAACTTTTTTTTTGAGATGCAGCGGACACTTGCTAGTCTCTGTAAACCCCTCAGAAGGTTGAGCCAGTGTGAAAATGACCCGTACTAAGAACCCCCACCGGCCTCCCAACAGCCACGTTCACCGCATTCGTCACGTCGCAAAGCCCGAGCTCGCGTGGCGTGGCCTTCGCGCGTTCGGAAGATTGACAAGCCGTCGGAACAGGTGTACCTAATAAAGTGGCCACAATGGGTGTGGGGTTTAGGGGAGGGAAAGGGGCGATTGGCTCTGGATGAAATTTCAGAATGCTCCCGAAATGCCCGTTGACCTTTTGCAAGTGAACCGAACAGTGGCATTAAATCAGCGCGGGATACGGCCGGAATGGGAACCAATTGTGTTTAGCTGGTGTCGGGTCGCCACCGGGCGTGACCGTCAGCTGTGTCGCGACCGCCGCGGCCAAAAAAAGTTGGTCTCCACTTTAGGCGGCCGTGAGTCGGCGCAGTTGGGTCTCAGTTGGGTCTCAGGACGTCGGATTTTTAGTCTCGGCTTCGGCTTCTTTTCCTGGCGGAGTTCGGCAGAGGTGAACCGGGCTTGTAAAACTGAGTGGGAGTGAAATCAAGACGAGACCTTTGTGGGGGTTGCTGGTTCTTGTGTATTTTTCATAACATTACAGTCTGTAAACACAGACTGCGCCTGTGCCCATGACGTTTTTCGGGATCTTCTAACCTTCATTTACCGTCGCAAAGTTTAAATCTTTTTGAGGCTAAATTCAAGACCCTTGGTTTCATTTTCGCATTTTTTGACTTGCGCAAAGGGGTGAAAAACAAAAAAAAATGCAAAGAAAGAAAACATGATTTCGGGATGCCTCCCCTCCCCTCTCTTTCTAACGACGACAAAAGTGGTATTTGCCGTCTGTTGAGAGCAGAGATCAGGGCGTCCTTCGCGGGACAGAAAGAGTAAACACAGACGCAAGAAACGTGAATCACAGAGGGAAGTAATAATAGTGTTCGGGAGACAGAGGGCAGGCTCGGGGGGGAAACGAGTTTGCGGGAGAAAAGAAAAGTAGGAGACGGGGGGAATGAAAGAGAAGGTGAGTCTTCTTTGTTTCGCACTTAAGTCGGGCGGCTTTGGGTCAGACATCTGTGATCCATCTCCCCGGGAATCGGCGTCTGGAGCCTCTTCCTCCTTCTCCTCCTCCGCCTCCTCCAGCCAGCGTCGTGACTTCCCTTTCGACAGCCTGATGCCCCAGAGATCTTCCATTCCCGCCGGTACCACTTTTCTTTTTTTTTTCTTTTTTTTTTTTTTTAATAGCCTTTTCCATTATTCTGTCCGCATGAATCAAACTCACTCGGAAAGGATTCGCCCAAGGTGAGATCATACGAAAAGTTGCGTTTTTTTTCTTTTGGCCTCGGGAGAAGCGCTTTTTTGCCCTTCTTTCCGTCTCACCATCCTACACGTGTTTGAGTCGTTCGAGAAAAATGAGAATGACACAAAAAGAATGCGGGGGGGGGGGACTTTCAAAAAGCACAGCAGATCGTGGAGCTCGCGTTCAAGTTTGGCCGATTGCGCGGTAAGCTTATCCGGACCTAGGTTGGTCTGACGCACGGCTTACCAAGAAAACTCAGCAGAACCGGTCTTCTTGCGTTTCACCTTTGACGAGGACTCGTCAGAAATAGTCGTGTCCTTCTTGCGCGGGGCAGTTTCGGCAAAAGCCACCACCACAGAGCTCCCCCGTCCACGGTTCAACTGGAACTACTTAAACGCTGAAGAAATAGTTCCTCGGAAAAACTGCTGACCGTGCGCTGTTCCGCGCCATCCACAGGAAAACCCCCCCGGACCCACTCTTCGCCGCAGAGTTTGTGTGTTTATATCTGCCTCTGTCGTCAGCGGTGCTCTGGACAACAGACTTTCAGGGCTCATTTCTGGACCCTCCCGACGGCAGGCGCGCACTTCCCCCGTTCGCGTCAACACTCGGCCAATTGTACTCTCTCCTCGGGACGGTTAGGCAAATTAAAGACGCACATTATGGCCTTGTAACTGCGGCGCCATTAGATTCCTGGGGACCAACGGTCCGTGTCACAGAGTGCGGAAACATTATCAGTGGAAGGCTAACGGGCTCGACGATGGGCCAAGATGAGGCCAATTTGTCTTTAGGACATGATAATACAATTTGGAGGACATAATGGAAGGGAGGGGAGTTTGTTACTGTGCGTGTGTGTGTGTGTGTGTGTGTGTGTGTGTGCACGCGCACTCATGTGAAACCTTTTTGCTCATTAGCCCTGTCAACATGTCTGGGAGAACCTTGGCTCCCATCCAATCCGCAGAAATTGCCCCTCCTGTTAACATTAAAGAGCTCTTGACACACCTGTCTTTTATCATGAAATGAAAAGTCAGAGTTGACCTCAGAACGTCTTTGCCTCCCCACCCCCCCAAAAAAAGAAGGAAGTGGACCAAAGATCAGGCGTAAAGTCCTTAAAATCTTTTGAGTGCGACTTCCTCTGTCGCGCCCGATAAGGTGCGGGGGCTCCTAAAAAGCAGCGTATTAATAATAACTGGACTCTCTCGCAGCGAAAGCTGCAGACATCTGGCGCTGCGCTAACAGGCTAATCGCTGCGGGGTGATGTCATCTCTTTGTGGCGGTTCGCAGTCGGTGGTTTTTGCAGGCAGGACGCTCACCACGTATGCGCGCATGTAGGCGCGGGCGCACACACACACACACACACACGCACGAGGAAATTGGATAGAGTGTGGATAATCAGTGCATTAGTGCCGAGTGTGCAATCAGCGCACGCCTGGGGGGAGTAAAACACACCTTGTGTTTTCACTTTATGGAGCGAGGCCTTTTGTTACGGCCGGTGGTGCAGCGTTAAGTGTTTTTTCTTTTTCTTTTTTTTTTTCCCCCTGCTGACGTGGAAATGAGTCGTGTGTTTGTGGAGGAGAATTAGCGGTTAGCTGGAGGGATGGAGCTGGACGCTAGCCACGTGATGTGTCACAGAAACGGGGCAGAATGTCACCGAGGATTGATTTTTCATGCGTGTATAATCACATTAGGGACCGCATCAGATGTGAACCGTGTTTACGCACGTCTTAATTTGTCTGCGTGCTGTCAAAACGTTCACCCCGCCGACCGCAGCGCCGACATTATTTGTTATTGCAAGCAATAGCGTATCCCGTCACCTAGCTTAGCAGCTACGACACACGGCAGTCGCACATCATAAAAGCTGCAGACTTCACAGATAAACGGAGGGGGAAAAAAACACCATCAAGGTTAGACAAATGCCACCTTTAGATCAGTAATTAAAACTTCACACCTTCTTTATAAAGTCCAGCTTTTCACTTAAACTGTTTTCGAAATGACACGTTTGGTTAGTGTACTTAGTGTACACTAGTTTCAACATGAGTAGTGTTTTCCCAAAACCGCAAAGTGCAGTTTTGCTCTTATTGGAATTCTGAAAGGACCCCTTCTTCCTTTTCTTCTTCCACTTGTTAAATGGTATATTTCCAACGGATGACATTAGCGTTAAACCCCGACTGCAGCATGCTTCTGTAACTTAGGAACACAAAGGGGGTATTAGCTCTAACTAGTGTTAGCTTGCACCCCAATGTCACTACACCACTTTTAGCTAAGTTGTCAAATATGTACTTTTCACATTTGTGTACACTTAAAATAAGATGCATCTAATTTTGGATGCAGGATCAGGCTTATGAAGCAACCTGTGGCGCCCAGCGTTAGCCTGCCATGCTAAACCAGACAAAGGATTCCAAACAGCCTGTTATATCATCTCCAACAGTTCTGTGTCTATTTATGTTGAGGATATCCCCTTTAAAAGTGGGAAAAGAATAAAGGAACTGAAAAAAGAAACACCCCAATGTTTTTGAACCCGTAAATCTTCAGGGGATTCATTGTGGCCATGAAACAGCATTGTTCCTGGCCCCAAGTTGCCATCGGCAGGTCCGCCAAAGCGGAAGCAGCGCAGGCACCAGAAACTCCACGGTTTCTCTTTGAAGCGCTGCTGGCGAGGCGTTCAAAGCCCCTCTTGTCTCGACGCTGCCGCCTTCAATAACGTGTGTTGAATGTACCACAGCTGCCCGGCTCAGCGGAAACACACAATGCCTGCTATGAAATATGGACAATAATTGCCTTTTTGGCTCTTCTTCTTGTTGAGGCATGTCTTGACTTAAATAAATCTTTGCATGAAGTCAGCTTGCCACTTGTTTTTAATTTTGCAGCACTGGAATGCATCCCTCACGGTTGATAATGAATCTACTGAGCGGTTTCTGCGGTGCTGATGCAGCAGCAGTTTCCGAGCCCTTTAAAAATCCAATGACACAGGCAAAAAGCCGGCGTGCACACACACACGCACGCACGCACACACACACACTAACACACACACACACACACACAGAGGCTTCTGGGCAGGCTGATGAGGTCATTGTTGGTACTGCAGGTTTTGTTACGTGAATGGACGGCAGCTGCGATGGCCATTCTGTGCCGGTCTTCAGACGGAGGGCTCAGATTATCCGGTTTTTGCGATTACAATGTGCATTGTGTTGCTGCTGCAAAGTGCAGAAACAGATGTTCCCGCTCGGTCGAATCCACTCCTGACTGTTTGTACGCGCGCTCAAGATAAACTCGTTGTCTCTGAAATGTGAGAGCCGGCAGGCGACGGCCGGACCTGGAGCAGGCAAATCTTTTGGTGTTCGTGTCGGTGCGAAGAATGTGACAACATTTGTGCCAGTTAGCAAAGACAGCGTTTTGGTCTAATGTATCCATGTTGTAAAACTTACACCACATTTAAAAGTATACATGCAGGTATGATGTCCCTGGTTATTCCGTCCTGATTGAGATATGTAAAGCACGAGCGTCCTGGTTTCTAATTACTGCAACTCACACGTGGACGTTTGCTTTTCCTCAGCACAAACTGCAGGAACTTTGACACTACCAATGAATACCGGCATTCCGTTAAAAACATGTAAACATTTCCTCAGGCCTGATCTGTGACGGTCACCGGCGCAGCGTAAACCGAAAGGGGGAGCGGTTATAGAAACAGCAGCCGACGCAGAAAGTCGGGTCATCATCGCGGCGTTAATTACAGTGTGCAAGAGTGTGTCGTGATGTATTATAGTTTAACAGCATGTTTGTTTTGCAGCCAGTGCCCATTTACTCTTCTAGCTGTCAGTATGATTTGTATCCCGCGCCACCGTATCAGTGTGGCGGCAAGCACACGGCAGCATTGGGTTAAGAGCTCAGGTAGCGAAGCCAAAAACACAAACACTCAATCACGGGCACTGAAATCTGGAAATAATATTTCAGCTACACAAACAAAGCCAACGGGACGCTGACGTCCGCCGCTAGCGGTCGGAGTGTAAGTGAGCACACCTGCGCCGTGCAATGTTGGCCCAAGGGATGAGGCTCCCGTGTTGGGTATTTTAATAAGAGCGCTCTCCTCGTCAGCCTCACATGCCTCTCATTACCACCTCCAGGTAGTGAAGAGCAGAAGAAGAAGAAGAAGAAGAAGAAGAAGAAGAAGCGATTGCAGGGACGAATGCCGAGCAGATGCTCGTGGAAACGAGGGGGATGGGCCCGTTTCATCTCCTCGCTTGCCAGATACAACATTTGCGTTTGATGTGTCACAGCCTTGTAGTCGACCTTTTAATTTTAGGCTAGATGGAATCCGCAGTTTGCCCATCTCGGCCCCTGCACGTGCAGCTATCAGCGAAAAAAAAAAAAAAAAAGTGGAGGGGGAAGAAAAAAACACTTAAAAGGAAAAGTTTAACATTGTGCGGGGAGATTAAAAACACATGGTCTGCATGTCTGCCTGTTAAATATGAAGCAGCAGCAGCTGCGGGAGGTTAGCTTAGCGCAAGAGTGGAGGGGGGAAATGGCTGGCTGTTGCTAAGGCAGCATTAGGGCTGCACGTGTAAACACATGGAAAACAAACTTGGTTTCAAAGTGTTTGTTTTTTTTAATATCAGCGGAGCCCTGTTATTTACAAGTTTTTAATCAACATTATTTGCGGATGCAAATTCAAAGCTAGCTAAGAGGCACATTTTTCAAGACGGTCCTCTAGCTCAAAGTCAGTTTTAGAATACAGGAACGCAACAACAAATGCAGCAGCTGTTCAAAATGCATTTTTTTCCCCGTGCACAAAACAAAGCTTATGAATAGTTAATGGACATCATGAGACACAAACCACAGACGGCTCTAGAGCGCACATCTTTGGGCGCTAACAAGGCAATTTTTAGGCTTTTAGTAATTCATATGAATGAGACTCTTTGACCGATTGTGGCACCGAATTCCACTGATGTGATGCGAAGGAAAATACGCCCCGGCCGTTTCCTCCAACCTCGGCTGGTCACCTGCTGGCTCTTGTCAAATACTGCGCTTTGGCTCAGCCCGAGGAAGTGAACCAGCGCAGTTCCCCCAAATTTCAAACAATTAGGGAGCCAAACGCTTCCTTCTAATCCCGGTCCGCTAAGATCTATAAGAAAGCGGTCTTTGTGGGGGACCTGGCGGTGGTAGACATGCCTGGAGGACCCCCACCTCAACACAGGTCCCTGTATAATGCGCCCACAACCATCCATCCAAGAAGCGCCGCCTGCTCTGTCTGAGCTCAGCCAGCAAGCCGCTGGATGGTAACACTTAAGGAAAATCCCTTCATTTGCTCTTTCCTCTTGCCAAATTTAAAAATTGCACGACAATTTCTTTTTTTATTTGTACCGTCACAGGGGGCCAGTGCTGAGCTAGCAGAGTTAGCACGCTCTCGGAATGCTACAGCGCAAATCCCTGTTTTTATATCCTTTTCCTTTAAATATGGATTTGTGTCAGATCAGAAAAGCTCACCAAATATATTTTAAAACAAGTTTATTTTTCAGTTTGTATCACCATACAAAGGTTTTCTGTCAACCAGTGTTTCTCATGTGGTCAGCGGTCGTAGGAATGTTATTGACGAGGGATCCTGCTGCATGTTGGCGTGCTGCTTATCGATTGCAAGCCGCCTCTTGTGTTATCGGAACCTGGGCTCGATCTGCTGTAACACCGCCTGCCTGCCTGCCTGCCGCCACTGATTGTGCCTTGTTTGATTTTGTCACGTTCCCTTGTGGGAAGTGTCACAGCTGCTTGTTTTGACAGACCCGTCTGTCCACGCCCGCTGGTTTCGGTGCTCAGTTTGTTCAGGGACGCGGAGTTTGTTGTTTGCTGTCGCCCATTTGTGTTTCCCTTCACCCGAAAGTGTCAGGTTAGCCTTCTTCTCCGTCTTTTTTTAAATTTTTAGTTGTTTTTTTTTAGATGCCCGTAAATCCCCTTCACAATCAAGATCTAAAGAAAAGTCATTTAGACTTTCCCCATTACCCCCAGCTTGGCCTCGGGCTCTCGAAGGCTCGCCTCATCCTGGTAATCTTTCTAATGTAGCAAATGACCATTAGGTCAAATTCTATTGACCTATTGGAGCTCTGTCTTTACAGTGACCATTAAAGCGACTCTGGACAGCGAGCTGTGAAACCGAGTGGTTTGGCCTTTGGTTAATTATCTACAGCCCGACGCAGAGTAGATGAAACACAATCTGCTGCTGACAGAAAACGACTAGATTAGACAGCGGGGTTGCCTCCCTTTGTCTTTAAATTGATACCGGTATGATTGACCAGTAAGGTTACAGTCCGACTGTTTTCAAATCGCAAAGATAAAATACTCTTTTGTCGGCCTTTTAACGTTAGAATACCATCCAGCGCAGCCGCAACATTTCACGCTGATCTCTGTAGCGGTAGCTAAGCTTGTGTTCACTTCCTGTAAGTCTTCTTCCTCTTGCAGAAACTAGAACAGCGCTGACCAGTTACTTAATGAGACAAAAACAACTGGCGCTCACGCAGTGAGCTCACACACATTGTGACTCGAGTGGCCTGGGTTTTATTTTCCACCACCTGCTGTGCGGGAAATGAATCATTTCTAAACTGAAGACGAACTAACTAACCCGCTTGTTTTTTTGTTTTTTTTTTTCCTCTGGACATTTTAAAGGCAGCTGGCAGCAGTTGCTCGTTGTTTTCGTCACAGCTAATGGGCAGCTACACGGCGAATGACGTTTTAAGGCTAATTGAAAAATGCTTCTGGAGGTCAAGGAGAGATGGACGAGCCAGATTACAGAGCTGAAACCTGGGCGGTCCAGCTGCTGCGAGAGGTTAATCCAATTAAGGCGACCAGCGCCGACTCTTGTCGACTTAGTCGCGCTGCTCTTGGGCCTGGCTGATGTCAACTGAGAGGTTCCCTTCCCTTCTCGTCGCATTATTATTTTTTAATGAACATGTGAAACGGTCGTGAAGTTCGCCTCCAGACATGTGAAGTTGCCCACCAAAATGAAACAACGAAAAAAAAAAACACTCGCGACGTGACTGGGTTTTGCGATTCCGACTCATTGTTGTGCTCTTCCTGTTGTCTCCGCAGTGAAGGACGACTCCGGAGTTTGGATTTAACTGGAGTTCCTGTCTTGGCCTCCACCACAGTATTCCAGCACAAGGTTGGCGTCTTTTTATGGTTATTTTTTTTTTTTTTTTGCTCTTATGAAAATGTGACTCCGACGTCGCGGACGTGACTGACAAACAGGCAAACAAATGTGTTTTTCCCGCCTGTCTGGTGTTGATGTTTTTGGGCCACGCGGCACCTGACCGCTGCGGGTGGAAACACAAGCCGAGCTCCCATGTGGGCTCCCATTGTTGTTGGGTCAGGTGCTGCCTAACGTGGTTCCCTTTGAAGGAGAAAAAAAAAAAAAAAAGACCTGCGAGCGGTTTCTTCCTTCACAAAGGGAAAGAAAAGAAAAACGTGTGAGGGACTTGCAACCGTTTAAGTTCCCTTAAACGAATGAGCTCAGCTCGCAAATGTATCCGGCCCACGTTAACGCCGAGCATGTGATCAGCCAACCTGAATATAAACGACCGTCTACCACGGCCATGGGAAGCATGCAAGTTAGAGCAGACGCTGGAGGTGAGAAGACTTCCGCTCCTTGTGTTTTTCACTGTCCGGTATATTTGTCTGGACGAAGGAGGAAGTCGGGGGCGGGAGATGAGTATGTTTTTCCAATGGGGGGGCGAAAACAAAAGAGCGGCAGATAACGAGCGGCGGGTTGCACCTGTGAGGGTCACCCTCCAGTGGAAATCCCCCTCTGAGATAATAAACAGAATAATCGTTTTGTCACCTCGCTGCTAAGACGAGGGGGGGGGGGGGCTCCACTTCCTGTTATCTCACTTGTTTTTTTTCCCTCTTCCGTTCTCATGTCTCACGAACGCCGTTTGTCGGGTTTATTTAACGCCACCGACTTTTATCCGTTTCGTCTGTTTCGGCGACCGGAGAAACTTTGGCGCTTTTTTTTTTCATTATTTTTTGGTTAGAAATAAAAAGAAATCCTTCGACGCCAAAAAATTTAAAAATAAATCTCGACCACCTGCAGCAACATATTTAACATACGTAAACGTATATTTTTACCTGCTGTTGCGTGAGGGAAAAAATGAGTGACATAAGCAGATGTTGCACACGCGATATCATAGAAAAGGTGTGCGGACGCTAAACTCTGGAAGAAGACATTTACCACTAAACCTCAGTTTTTATTTTCACCTGCAAAAAGAATCAGTTTGCAGGTGAGGCCAAACCATTCAAAGAAATAATATCCGTGAACAAAGAGTTGATTTGCAGCCTTTCGTGTGAGCTTCGACTCAACCTCCTTCCCTGTTGCGCCTGCAGGATTCCGCGCAGGTTCCCATCGCGTCGATTCCGAGCGCCGGGCCCCTTTCCCGACATTCCCACCCGCCCGTTAATAAAGTGGCTTTTCAACACTCGTCGGGTGAAAGTGTGTCTCGCGTTCCGGTCGGAGAAGCAGGTGCCTCTTCTTTTCCTCCACGTCGCTCTTCTCTCACCTCCTCGGGGCGTCACTCGATACGCCGGAGGACCTCGGTGCCAGAGCGCTTGGATTTCCTTTTTTCCTTTTGTTTTTTTTTTGCGCGGGGTTATCGGGTTTTACGCTCGGTCCCCGCTTGTGCCGGAGCCACGGGGAAGTAGGGATTAAACTGCACTCATCCAGAGCACAAAGCCCAGCCAGAACAATGGCTCTCCCCCCCCCCCCCCCCCCCCCGCCCTCACCAAACTCCCACCCCAAACCCCAACCCAACCCCCCGGAGAGAAGTTTCAACTTGCGCGTCGCCTGGTCAGCAGAGTGGCTGCTGGTTTCCTGAGTCTGGCCCTGGAAAATACAAGGGTTGGGGAGGACTTCCCCCCCCCCTTTAACCCTCCACGCCCCACCCACTCCCCTTCAGCGTTAATGCTCCCCGGGGCTGTGTGCAGGTGGGGCTGGAAATGGTTAAGCATAATGGACACACTGTTTGGCCCCAGGGTCCCTGAACTCAGCGGCTCTGTTAACGGTGGGAAACTCGTCGGTGAAAAGGCCCCCCACCCCCCGGGGCTCGGCAGTCCGTCAGCACGCTCGGCTCGGTGAAGAAAGTACCGAAAAAAAATCAAGTTTAGCCTGGTTAAGTGTTTTCTTTCTCCACTTTTCTCTGTAAAGAAAATCTCCTTCCACATGGAAACAAGAGTGCCACCTGGCAAGGTGTCAGCAGCTCGCTGGAGATGCTCGAGGTGACGACGTTCCATTTCTCTGGAAGTCAAGATGACGCCGCGCTCGCTCAGTTTGTGGAGTCATGTCAGGGATAACATTAGTTTTATTCAACTGTTTGATTGATCCCAAAATGGAAACGAGAATCTTGTTTGCTTCGAATGAACATTGAATGAACACAATGGGACATTTGGGTTTAAGTGCTGCTGTATTATCGCATGCGACCTCAATAAATAGACCTTTGACTCATTACAGAAATTCTATGTGGCCTTTTAAGATTTGTATTTGATTACCCCTTAACGCTTGTGTATCAAATAAGTTTTGTTTCCAGGGACTTTTTTTGCAGATATGAATAATTTGTACGCTGAGGTGCTTTTTGCTGGATCAGCAGCTTTGCCAAGTAACTGCGACAGAAACCGAACCCTCGAACCGTCTCTTCTTGGGTCGTCCACTGCATTTGTCCCGGTTTGTTTCGGTCAGAAGAGTCAGGGGGTCGATCGCTGCCCTGCTATCAGCCTCGTCTGTGCCACTCTGGTGTTTGTCGTCTCCCTTTTGTCTTTGGTCTTTGGCCCGGTCTGGGCCGGAGATGCCAAACGGACTGAGTCAGAGCAGGCGGAACACACACACACACACACACACACAAGTGACCCCCTACTCAACTGGATGAAACCCTTTCCAGCCAGCCGGCCGGCCGGCCGGCCACCCACTTTGAGACCCGGCTGCGATGCATCAAGACGCTCCTTGTTTTCCGACACCCTCTTAACCCCGTTGGGAAGGGGCCTGGCCTGTGCGTCGTTTGCGGCCGAGACGAGCGGACGAAGGATCGTTGACCTTCCTCCTCGGGAGGCGCAGCTCAAGGTCGGGTGTAAGCTGACTGCTCCCGCCCAGATCAAATGGGGGCTCGTTGCGGCTTGTTGTGGGTTCTGATAAAGTTCCGTGCACAGCGTGTCTTCAGACCCAACAAGACCCTCGGGAGAGGCGGGTATGTTTTCCTTCTTCGCCCTGCACCACATCCCGACCTTCTCCTCTCGGACTCGGGGGGGTGTCCACGTCTCTCGCAGGTGCCACCGCACCTCCCTCCCCGCCTCCTTCCTCTTTCCCACGCTCCCGACTCGACGTTCTCAGTGTGGGGGTTTCCTCACCTTCGACAGCTCCCCACTCCGCTCCCGTGTTTACGCTCCGGTGCGACTCCCCAAGAAATTCATAAATTAGTGAAAACATACGGCGAGGACGACTCTCCCACACTGCGATGAGGGGTTAGGGCTACAGCTGCTGCTGACAAGGGGCGTAATGGATAAAAACGATGTGTCGTGGCCTCGCCGAGGGGAAATGGAGCCTCCCTGCCGGCCCGCCTCACCTCCCCTCCCCTCCCCTCACCTGTCACGTTAGATGGATCGCTCCGTGTCGAATGTGATGTTAAATTCGCTGTTGCAGATACAGCAGAGCGGGAAATATGTAGTGCCGTTTCTCAATGGCGTGTTTTCCTTTCAACAGGTTTTTTTTCTCCCCCTAATGCTAATGCATTTTTTGAAGTCAGGGCTCGAGGTCTCTACGGGGCTTCGGCCCTCCTCACGTCCCTCTTGGCGGGCTACTGCTCGGAAAGCTTCTAAATCAAGCCCAAAAAGTGGGGGGTTTGTAGCTTAAGGCGGGTAATGCGACAGCTTCTCTCTCGCACGTGGTCAATAAATGAAAAGCGACCAGCTTCTTGATTCATTCCGTGACAACTTTCTATGAGTTCAGTTTACATTTAGAGGACTTTTGTTGTCCTAGTGGAATGGAAGAATGACCTTGAGTACCCCCCTCAAGCTTGTAGAGGACAGGTTTGTCTGCTGATATTCCGCAGAATATCAGAAAAGCACCCAAAAGTAAAAGTAAAAACTTGGGTACCGAATCTCTGGTCAGCCTATAAAGAAAAACCCCACCGGCCCTGCCCAGCCTGTGATTTAGACGTTAAACATCTGCCTCCATGCGCCTGCTGACGGTACTCGCGCAGCTGCGGCCTTGAAGTGGCCAGATGGTCGTAGCTGCTCCCTCATGTGGGCTTCTCTGATTGCACGGAGGAGCAAAACCCAACGTCCATTTGTCACTGCGGATCTCCTTTCAGACACCGAGCGGGGATTTTTTTTTTTTCCCTCGGTGAGGTGATGAGAAATGCCCGAAATTTAAAACGCCACGGTTACACTGTTTACATCAGCGGGCTGCCATCAGGTGTTGGTGTCGGATGATCCGGCCGTCACGGCGCTCGTTTAACTCTCGAGGAAGGTTACCCTGGTTCCACCGCACAGCAAGCTGTCATTATTATCCCTCCACTGGAAACTGCGTAAGCTCTTGGCGGAGCGAGATATTCCATCTGTCCGTTGCCGCCGCCGCCGCCGCCGCCGCCGCCGCCTCTCTTTCCACTGCAGATTTATAAAGTGAACCTTGCGGAGCCTCATTAGGGGGGCAGCTGCACGATGGGGTGACACCGCACGCGCGGGCGCAGCTCGGATTGGAAACACGTGGCGTTGAAAAGGCAAAAGTCATTGGCGGTGTCTTGGGGCACGTTTGAGAAGTCGCAACACCCCCCCCCCCCGACCCAACCCCATCCCCATGCTGAAAGGTCTAGCATGAAATTGTTTTCTTCCTTTTCCCTTCCAAGCAAAGTACTTTGGGAATGGGATTCATCTGGTCGCTGGTGGTTGAAGAAGCGAAACTCCGTCTTCGGCCCTTGCTGCGTTCCGACAGACTTTGGAAAAACATCGACGTTAAAGGTCACCACACCTGCACCATCTATAGCCCCGCCCACTGCCACGGAAATACTACAGATAACGACGTTGCATTCAAAGGATATCAATGTTGTGCTCGACGACATGATTCGCAGTGCAGAGGATTGCGATAAATCTCTTGCTCAGGTTTACCTTCGAAAAAAAACACTTGTTCCTTATGTGGATTTCCCACCACTTGGTTGCTGTTCAATTTAAAGTCACAATGGGAACGTGCCACTGCTCCATGCTGCAAGCTGCCTAACTCCAGCAAGCGAATGACTCCAGAATTCTGTCGCCTAAATCTGTTTGGTTGTTGGGTCACGGAGACGTCATCGCTGTGTAACGTTTCCTTACGGACATTCAAGCAACCGTTGATGACATGCTCCCATCGACAGAAAAAAAAAACCAACAAACTGATTTGCATCCGTCGGGATAATCAGCTCTTCCAGTCTGAAGCGTGTAAGCCCCAAGATTTGTTTTCCAGTCCACCGCCCTTAATTGAAACCATCTATCCGGCGATCACTCTCGAGCGCCTTCAACTTCGACTTGTCAAGCGTTCGGTTTTATCTGTTGGCGTCACACTACCCAACCTTCCCTCAGATCTCGTTGAGCAGAGGGGTGGGGGGGGGGCGACGTGGGAAAGATGGATTAGCCGTCCGGCTGCTTTGTCTAACTAAACCTGCGCGAATGATGTTTCAGCCTGGCACTTGTCTGCCGCGCGCACGTGTGCGGAAGGGAGATTACGGGCCGCTGAGGACCCCTCTCGCCGTCGTCCCCTCTGATCCTCTGTGCTTTGATGTGAAGCTCTGTGAAGTGTCCAGACCTCTCAAAGCTGCCAACAGAAATCTCTCTTTTGAACATTTTTAGCCAGCGCGTCTTTCTTTCCATTAGCGCTTAAGACCATGTAGATATGGTCCCTATCGCCAGATCTCAGACATGGTATTTGAGAGCAAGGTCCGCTCAGGCACTTTGGTATTTTTTGGGTTGAATAAAAAAAAGGTTCACTCTCCTAATTGCCAAATTCAGTTAGTGAAATGAAAGGGTGAGTAACATACCAGGTTTTTTTTCTTCTTGTAATTCTTGCATTTGCGTCAGCTTGATAGCCCATGTACCCATTTGCACTCAGAAAGGGTCCACAATGAGACATCACACAAACTATATGTGGTGTAGCTAAAGCGATGCGGTGGCATTGGCATGCTATCTAATGTTAGTTCATGGTGAGCAAATGTGCTCCTCGGGTGTTAAAGTAGTAGTGTTCTTTTGGTTCATGTCTGATCAGTTGTCTTCATTATTGTGTCTATTTCGGCACGAAAGTAAAGCTGGAGAAGAAGACGCTAAAAAAGAAGAAATTGAAACAGCATTTTCATCTTTTAAAAACTGCTTAACATTGGGCCGACCTTCCACATTGAAGTCAATGGGCCGCACAATGGCAAACTGTGTTGAATTATTATAATGTATTGAGCCATTTCAGACACAGCCGATTGCGTTCTCATCATCTTAACTTGGCCGTTTGATTCGCACGTCTGCTTTGAATATCTCCCGATTTTGCCTCATGGCAGCTGGTTGCAAGCTGACGGCACCGGGAGCAAAAGTGAAAGTCCGCACTTGTCTGTGTTGCCTGAAATCGAGACCGCTGCGAGCGTCCGGCTGTAAAGTGAAAATAATGTGGGAACAAAAGAGGTCCGGCGGTCGGAACAATGCCGTTTGAGCCGGGTGGGCCTTCGCTGTGCGTCAATTGTTGTTTTTGCTGAGGAAAAGGCATTCTTGCGATATTCTAAACATTTTAAGCGGACCTTGTGTCGCTTTAAAGGGGCCCATTAACCTCCTCCCATCCAGCGTTCAACCACAGGGTGAGGATGAGTCACCGGGATTTATTGGAAACAGGTCAAAGGGGAGGTTTTATGGGGGCTCAGGATATATCTGGGCTGAAAGGAAGTGTTTTTGAACCGTTACGGCCCGACTTCCATTCAAACTGATAAGAAAGGCCTCTTCCTCGGGCTTTCCACGCTGCCCTCCAGTTCCTGGCCTCTTGTCTTCCTTTCCTGTTTGAGTGGGCCTTACTTTCCGTCTTCATATGGAACCAATTTGTCTCCCCTGCGCGAGTGAACACGAAAGTCAGGGCAGCGCTGCAGCTGACTGCACTGTTGGCTGAAAGCGCCCGCTGCTGCTGCTGCTGCTGCTGGTGTAAGCAATCCTGGGAAACTTTGCTCCCATCAGCCCTGAGATGCGATCCATTACTCAGACAACGGACCATCTGCACCGTCGAGCAGCTAACTGGGAGCTCGCGTCACTTTCCACTTTACCAGACGGGGAGTGAAAATGTTGAGCGAGGATGTCATCCCTGCTTTTAAACCGGGTTTGTATTGTTGCGCATATATGCTTTGTTGCCTTTGTAACACCTATACACCAAATAATTGGAATAACTAAACTTAAACTAATTAAGGTTAAACTATAGGGAATCTAGAAGTGCCACAAACATGAATCAGCGCGGTGAAAGTTCTAATTGGATGTTCTTTCACAGAAAACACAGGAAAAGTACACCATGCATGTTACATTTATTACTATATATTACTCCATTACTTTGTAAAGTAATATTACTTAATTACTTTACAGGTTGTTATTTTTTTTTATCACCGTTATTTCATTGCACTACAGAGTATGTTTATTGTGTTCCCATCAGTATTGTAATAATTAAACTGTTAACTACCTTATCAGTTTTCTGACAAGTAAATATTGATTGGTCACTGCTGACCGCTGCAATGTCACAGCTGGTGCAGCCACGGTTTGCTGTCACATGCCGGCAAATAATCCATGTCCCTAAAATACGGTCAAATCAAACCACCAGTTGCAGCTCTGAGCTTTAGAGCAAATGCATTCATTGACTTCACGCTTTTAAAATCACCGCCGCGACTGCAAACAGGAGATTCAGAATGACACTAATGTGTTTACTGGGTTCAGTTAGAAGGTCTTTAGCAAGTCAGCCAAGGGAATCTAAAGTTAAACACGTTTTCGCACTCGTTGTCAAACGGCAATTAAGGTGGCCGTGTCTAAAAGTGGATGCGGATGGGGAGCAAAAAAAAAAAAAAAAAAACAACCTAAAAAAACCCAACAGTGTCGAGGAGGTGAGAGAACCGGAGACACAGGCAGAAAACAGAGCAGCTCCACCTCTTGTTATTTTAACCCAGATTGAGCGCTGAAATATGGCCACCATGTGGACTCCCTCGAAAAAAGTGTTGCTCCGTCAAAACAGGCCTCGGCCAATGAGAGTGAGACGTAATGGTCGGGGGGGTGGGGAGAGGGGGAGGGTCGTATAGTCTGGGAGAGTGAGGCAGGGAGAGTGAGGCATTCTAGCATGTGAGCGCAGGGCAGCGGGAGAGCCACCACGTCTCCTGGAGAGCTGGACCAGCCGCACGCCGCTGGAGACAGGTTCGGAAGCTCCTTTCTTGATCACCCTAACCCACCCCGAGTTCACCTCGACATTTCACCACCTGTGTGAATGAGTGCAGTGTGAGAACTTAGCCCGGGCTGTACGGGTAGAGACGGTGTTTTACGCGTAGCCTAGCAAAAAAACTGTAGCGTCCAGGATGCTGAGCAGATGCTGCCAAACGATTGAACCTGCAGGGGCCCGGCGTACCCGGTTGTCTTCCCCCTTCTCAAAAAAAGCCGATTGCATGATATCAGATGTGTTACTTGTCCGACCCCTTAACTCTGAATTTCCAGCTGCTTTTGCGCCTCTCCATCATGTGGTTCCCCTTAGACAACTGAAAGCAGGCACTGCCACTGAGAGAGAGAGAGAGAGAGAGATAGAAGAAGAAGAAGAAGAAGAAGAAGAGCAAGAAGAAGAAGAAGAAGAGCAAGAAGAAGAGCAAGAAGAAGAAGAGGAAGAAGAAGAGCAAGAAGAAGAAGAACAAGAAGAAGAAGAAGTGTGACCGGACAAGCATTTTTTTGAAGTCCTCTGTGACCAATCGGCTCCCTTGCATTCCCATCCAGTAGCTCCGGGGCCTTTTCATTTCAAACAGATCCTCGCAGATTATAAGCCTCCTCTTTGTCTCCAAATTGCCTCGCTGTTGGGTCCCATGAATCGAGTACACGAGGGACGCCAAAGAGGAGTCCCGAGTGTTCTCTCTCGCCGGGGTCGCGGACGCTCGCTAACAGGTTGTAGTAGGAGCGTATCCACCCCCCCCCCCCCCATCCCCCCCAACCCCCCACACCCTCATACACTCCTGCCCTCCGGCGCTCTCTCCTCGGTGTGTGTAAACCTCTTTGAGCCTCCTCATCCAGGCTCTAAACAAACACTCTCCATGGTGACGTGGTCCTCCAGTCATAGCACGTCCATAGATATGCAGATCGCTTCCTGGCAGCGGCGACTCACGGAGGAGTTTCCTGCCGCTCGGGCCCCGCTGTGATAAGAGAAAAGCTGAATGGAGGGGGTTTGACCTGGGACTTGTGTGCTGAAGCTCTTTCAGTGCTAACGTTTGAAGTCTTTGTGGGTGGCGCCGTTGGATGAAGCCACTTTGAGTGCGACTGACACATCTTAATGATTTTTTTTTTTTTTTAAATCTTTGACCTGATCCTGACCTGACCATGAAGTGCCCTCTTGAGGCTGATTCATGGGTGGTATGTTTTTTCCTCGAGTTTCCTCGACTGACAGCTCTTATCACACTGGATTCACATTTCAGATAAACATTGATATCGCTGCACTTAAAGTCTAATGGATCCTAAATGCATTACTTGATGGAAGACTCCTGGATGATTATTGGATGGATTCCATTTTGTCATCCCTTTAGTCTTCCCCTAAGCCAACCTTTCGACGAAAACCATCTTTATATGCCTTCGACTTCGACGGAACAGGCCTTGTCACCACCTTAGCTGTGGTCCAGATTGCGCACCCCCCCTTTACAGACTTTAGTGCAGCACACTTATCGCGCGGCGCGCTAACTTCAACGTGGGTATTGCTCGCCCCCAGGCCCTGCAGCTGTGCAATCGGTGTAAGTGACTGACGTTTAAACCGCCTCGTTGACCCTCCAAAAGCGCATCGGCTAACCACTGGATGCTAACGCGGAGTAGCAAGGCATCACCAGTGCGTCGTTTGTCGCTTGAGGCTCCCCGAGTGCTAGCAGTCGCTATGCGACTTTGGATGATGAATGTGCACACTTGGCGACACCTGCTCAACACATGCTAGCGTTTCTTGAAGAACACGTAGCGTGTTCTTGAATTTGGCGGTGACGTCGGCGAGCTTTACGGGAGCGGCTCACGTGGCCTATGTACATTTTGGGGAATTTCCATCTGTTATCTTGTTGTCTATTTAAGCGTCTATATGCACAATTCATCCGGAGCCTCATTTGGGATTTGTAATTGGAAAACAAAGACTGCACAGACAAGTTTTCTCCTTTTCTCACTGTAATGAGGTTGGTGGTTGCAGCCCGAAGGCTGTAAACTCCCCCTGTGCATGTAAAATGAGCCTCGAATAATCCCAGGTCTACCCGTCTGTTGCTCAAGGATTATAAAAGACATCATAAATCTGACTCAGGCCCGCAGAAAGAGCACGTCTCAGTCTATCTTGGGAAAAACTTCTGTTCCTGATAAACTGCACGGATCGGCCCGCCTGGGAACCGCGCGCAGACGTCTCGGGGCCGCGTGTTGATGTGACAAATACCAGGTACATTAATAGAAGCGGACTTGCCCGGGCTTGATTCAGGCCCACTGGCCCACATTTCCAGGCACTTTTTGAGGCAAACGGAGCCCCCCCCCCAACCCCCCGCTGCTCGGCGGGGGGACAGGGGAGGGGTGTTGACCAG
Source organism: Nelusetta ayraudi (assembly GCF_046127955.1). Taxonomy (NCBI): domain Eukaryota; kingdom Metazoa; phylum Chordata; class Actinopteri; order Tetraodontiformes; family Monacanthidae; genus Nelusetta; species Nelusetta ayraudi. The sequence goes on from NW_027466076.1 coordinate 7,815,989, forward strand.
CAGGCACGTGACGCAAACGCTCTGCAGCTTAGGTGGGGGGTCAAAGGCCGTGTGTGCAAGGTCTTTCAGAGCGCCGTAACTCCCCCAGCTGGTTTGCATTGTTTCAGCCGCCCCCCCCCCAAAGTGTTTTCCAACAATATTCCTGTCAGGGAAGGAATTAGCCTCCGCAAACCGGCTGGCAAATGTTTGACCCCCGAAGCCCCGGGACCGCCCGTTTGTCTTCAATCTTAACGTCAAACATCAACCTCGTCAAAGGGCCGCCGAGACCTCCCTTTCCCCTCCCTCCCCCGCCCCGTCTGCGCTCGCGGGTCAACGGTCTGTTTATAAGACGGGGGGCGGGAGGGACCGTTTTCTTTCAAAAAAAAAAAGTCCAGTAAGTGAGTTTTCATCTGTCCGTGCGTCCGCTCATGGCGAAGCAATGAGAGTGATTCATGAAATTAATTTTGGTCCAGATGTACCCGGAGGCGGCCGTTCTGATGCTGCATGATCTCATCCGTTTTACACTGTCCAAACACACTCTTTATTAACACACACACACACACACACACACACACACACACTGGCCAAGTGAGACAGCACAGATCTGGGTCATTTCTCCAAAGGAAAAAGAAGGGGCGGAGGGGCGGGGGGAGAGGAGAGCCGTTGTTGATATCATCGACAGGATGACCAAGTTTACGTCCCGAGTCCGGCTTGTTTGGACGAGACGACAATGGACGGCTTCGTCTCGGAGGGCCGGGGGGGGCAGGCGCGAGACGGAAAAACCCCCACGAGCGAGTGTTGCACACGTGTCAGCGGCGGCCCCCGGCTCCCCCTGCTGCCCCTGCCAAACGCCGGTTGGAGAATGACTAACAGACTCCCCAGAGACGGCAGGGAAACCGGGGCAGGGGGAAAGAAGAAAAAAGAGAGAGAGAGAGAGAGAGAGAGAGAGAGAGAATCAACTGTCAGCGTTGGCTCGGAGCTCTTTTTGTAACACAAGCGCAAAAAAATACACCGTCTAAGCATCTTTCAAATCTTTTCTGGCATTCCCACTCTGTTTTGACTTATTACAGTTGGCTATCATCCGCTGTAGTTTTTACCATAAACAGATTGAGCATTCTTAAGAGGCCCCGTATGGCTTTTTAATAGGGGCATCGTCGCCACGCTGTCCGTTTATTGGGATCTCGTGTTTTGTCATCAGAAACCATTTCAAACGAGCCCCGATGTCCGCGGGTGTGAAAATATTGCTGGTGATTCCTCGTTCACTTGTTGCACAAGCGGAGGAGGTCACTTCACAACGCTGTCGGAGACACTTACGTCAAGCACCAGACCGCTTGTGCTGTTTATGGTCTACTGGTCTAATGGTCAAATGGTTTTACAATTTCACCGCTCCGCTCTCTTTTGAGGTTTTCTGCAAGAACTGACGGATATTTTGGGACAGACACGTTAGCTCATAGTCTGCTAAAGATGTGTGATGTGGCCACGGTCACGACTGTGCGTAGCTGTTACGAAAATTTGTAAAATGCAATCATGTGTATCAACTACTTAATATGTTGAATGCATAGCTGTAGAGCTTACGTTTCTCGCGAGCCGGGACTTGGCGATTCTGTGTACTGCTTGCAATGCAAGGAGTTTTAGGCACTAGCTCGCGTTGGTATTGTCTGGCTAGCTTAGCGGGCTGCTAGCTAGAATAACACAATTTAAACAGAAAACAATTTCAAAGAAGGAGTTGTAGAATATGGAGAACACACAAGTGCAAAATGAAAACTATGGGTCTGTGCCAGTGTTGGCGAGCGCTAGCAGCAGTGCTAGCCAACTTGTGCGTGCAAGTAGATAGCTACTGCAGCGCATTTGACACTCAGCATGAACACTGTGGTGTATGTTTGGTTGATGGGTTGAATTGTCACCTTTACTGGCTTTACGATCTGTTTGCAGTTTTGATTGAAAAGAAGAAGTAGTAAATAAAGAAGGGGAAGCAGTTTAATTAGCATCCAGGAAAGACAGACATTGACTATACTGACCACATTTGTTCTGATCTGGAGTGTGTACAACATGAAAAAATGTAAATATGCGATTTAGAAGACTTGGGAAAAATGCTCACCCTTTTAAATCCAGTGAACTCAAAACTTTTGAAGGTAGCCGAAACACAATTTAAAGCTTTTTTTTTTGTAAAAATAGTTTTTAAATTAAAAACAACAGTTTCTCATTACAGTGTGACACTGTTTTTTGGCCTTTCCCGCCGTGCTGTCACTGACTCAGCAGTGCCGCTCAGGGTTCATGTCAGCGAGGTTATCAGCGGTCACGGCGCAGCTGGGCGGCCGCTGCGTTATCAGCCGTTGGCTGACCTGGGGTCGGCCGTGTGGCGCAGCCCCAACCAGGGGCCTCCGGCTTGTTCCCCACCCGCCCCACCCCCCCGCGCGTCCGCATCCGCTTCTCGTTCCGCCGCTCCCACCGCTTCCCTCGGCCCACTCACCCATCTCCGCCCCACACACCTAGACCCACATCGTGCGGTTCCTGTCCTCCCCTCCCGTCTTTACGACCTCAGTCATGTGAGCGAAGGCGAAGCCCCGAAATCGCAAATCAGCGAAACGTCAACACGCTGGGAAACAGAAAAGGCGAACTTTGACTGAGCAGCGCAAGTCATTCGACCCTGTCCTGAATTCTACACCTTCTCCTCCTCCTCCTCAGCACTTCCCTCCTTCGCCTCCTCTATGATGGGAAAAACATGCATAATTTCATGGCAAAAACTTTGTAACGCTTTATAAGTTATTTTTTATGTGGCTAATGCAGTCAGTGCTTTTTTTTTTTTTTTTTTCTTAAATTACCCCTGGAGGTGAATTAAGGTATTTTGATTGATCGATTAGAATAGAATAGCCTTGATTTATCCCACATTGGGGAAATTTGCATGAATACAGCAAAGTATCATAGACAGAGAAGAAAAAATTATATCAATTGAAAATAAATAAGTAGATAAATGAACTAAAATAAAATATTTTTAGAACAAGAAAGGAAAAATAAGGTGCAAGGTTTACAGCCTTTGAACAGTTGGGGTTGATTGATTGATTGATTAATCGATAAACTTGCTCTCTGTTCACATGAAATCCTTTTTTGTTGCGCAATCAAACCTCATATGTGTCCCTCTCTCTCTCTCTCTCTCTCCCTCTCCCTCTCTCCCTCTCTCTCTCTCTCTCTCTCTCTCTCTCTCTCCACTCCCTAGGTGTGTCTGATGTGACGCCAGCTGGCCGGCCCCCGGTGAGCGCCACGTCAATACAATGTAGACGCGAGTCCGTGGAGACTCAGAAGACCGCGAGCGAAGGAGGGCAGAGAGTTGCGAGGAGGAGGAAGACGGGAGAGCAGGCGCGGGTGGGAGAAGATAAGAAGGCGGCGGAGGAAGAAAAAGAGGGAAGCGGGCCGACGGTGAATCATTGACTCGAACCCTCTCAAAGCGTCCAACAGTTGATCGCTCGCTCGGCGGAGAGAAGGATCGGAGAAACCTTCGACGCGCCCCCCCCTACCCCCCTTCCCTCCACGTTCCAGAGCGAAGCCGCTCCCGGTTCCTCCTTCCCGCCGCCAGCATGTGCCATGTGATCGTCACCTGCCGCTCCATGCTGTGGACTCTGCTGAGCATAGTGGCCGCCTTCGGCGAGCTCATCGCCTTCATGAGCACCGACTGGCTGGTGGGCTTCCCGCGCACCCCGGACGCCGTCTACGGCGGCGGCGGCGCGGCGGCCGGCGAGGCCTACAGGCCCACGCTGGGCATCTACGGCCGCTGCATCCGCCTGCCGCACCTGCAGCGCGGCATCCTGTGCGGGCCCTACGCCATCCACTTCGGGGAGATCGCCAGCGGGTTCTGGCAGGCCACGTCCATCTTCCTGGCGGCGGGCATCCTGCTGCTGTGCGCCGTGGCCTTCATCTCCGTCTTCACCATGTGCTTCCAGAGCATCATGAAGAAGAGCATCTTCAACGTGTGCGGGCTGCTGCAAGGCATCGCAGGTGAGAGTAAGACCGAGCATATACATATATACAGTATATATATATATATATATTTTTATAAGCACTCGTTTAGATATGTAAATAGTTTGTTTATTTCTTTTAATTAAAAATATGGGATAAATAAAGGCATTCTTAAATACCTTTTTTCCAGCTTTGGAAAAGTCATGGAATTTTGTAAAATCACTGAAAGTCGTGAAATTTGGCCGTGCCTCCTTACGAACTAGCAGAATGTGCCTGTTTGTAAGGCGGCAAGCTAATTCTGCCGCCTTACGAAATTAATCAAAAATATGGGATAAGTAAAGGCATATATGGGATAAATAAAGGCATTCTGAAATGCCTTTTTTTTCCAGCCTTGGAAAAGTCATGGAATTTTGTAAAATCACTGAAAGTCTTGGAAACGTCGTGAAATTTGACCGTGCCGCCTTACGAACGAGCAGAATTAGCTTGTTGCTCTACCCTCGCAGCTCCGTAAGCCTCGTAAGTTTGAAGCAATTATTACAATTAAGGCTCATGTCTTTTCAGTATGAGCATTGTGCATTTAAAAGTTGTGGAAATTTCACGCAAGGTGGTGGAAAGGTATTGAAATTCTCTCAGTGAGAACGAGTCGGGAAAATGCTGTCCGTAGGGGTCCCGAGTGGTGTCGCTGCTGTGGCTGCGAATCTGCAGCAGACCTGCATGTTTCCTCTCGCTGCGCAAAGGAATGGCGTGACTTGACGACAGAGGGACTCGGACAAAGGAAAAGGGGAAAAAAAAAAAAAAAAAAAAAAACCTGATTGGGCTCCTCCGACCTTTATTGTTCCCCCTCATTCCTGCGGCGTCCGGCGTCGGTCAAGGTAAATGAGACGCCTCGGCGTCCCATTACGAGCGCCACGACGCCCACAAGCGACAATGATATGTTTGATTCTCCCGGAGTCCTCGGTGAACTCGGCCGTCCGGAAGTGTTTTTTTTTTTTTGTGTGTGTGTGTGTGTGTGTGTGTTGTTTTTGTTTTTTAAAAGCTCGGCACGTCGCTCGGAGCAACGGCCACCCAAATATTTACCCCTGTACTCTCACCTCACCCGCTCAGCTGAGGGAGATCAAACGCGCATGCATATCGGGGTCTGTGTGTTAAGGGCGTGTGTGTCTGCGTGTTTGTTAGTGAGCGAGGTCACGTCCCCGGGCCGTATCTGAGCTCGACGCTGGAGGTTGGGGATTATTATTATTATTATTATCATCATAATAATGATGATAATAATAATGGTAAGAGTTGGATTACAAGCTGGATGAAAAGCAATACGCCTGTTGTTCAGTGTTTTTCAACCACTGCGCCGCGGCCCGCTAGTGTCCTGTGAGATAATGTCAGGTGTGTCCAGAAATATTGACACACCAACAATAATAACATTTCATTACAGAGCGACTTAAGGAACGTGAGCCTATTTTCCTCCCTCAGTTCCTCCCAGGAAATCCGCTTTCAGAGGCCAAGAGTGAGAATAAATACATTAAGAAACTATACTGTCATAATTAGGCCATGTAGGTCTAAGTGTCATTTTATAATATTTTTGGTTGGTGTTGAAAAATGTGCAAAACACACTGCTGTAGTTTGTCACCCGTCCAGTCGCAGCCGTCCCAGCAGCTCAGGATGCAGTCGACTCATCGGCCCTGCCGCCGACAATTTCACCACCAACATTCCAAATCGTGCACGGTTTTTATTTTTTGACGCTCTCGCCTCTTTACAAGCGCATCAAATAGGCAGCTGCCACGAGTGGACTGTGTCCCTACAGTACATGCAGCTGGACGCGAGCACGAGGCCACAAGAGGGGGCCGACTTAGTCACGATCAGCTGACCGGGGGAGTTTGCCGACCGTAGTTTAGTCGACGTGCGAATTTAAAGATTCATGAAAGCAAAGGCAGCTTTTTTAAAATGAAGGCAAAACCGTTTCTGTAACTGCGGGACGCTCGTTCCTTGTCGTTTTAATTTGTTTGTTCAGGCCCGAAGAAGTGATTGCAGTTTGAGGACAAACGTTTTTAGAAGAAAATTCGTTTTGCAGTCCTCTCAAATAGCGTCGGGGCATGTTGGGACGACCCTGTCATTTCAAGCAAGAATTGCAATCTTAGTTACTGCTGATTGTGAAGCGGGTGCAGGACACACACAACAAAGAGGTGGGTGGGGTGGGGGGAACACTGAGCAGAGCCTCCTGATTGTGGCCAGGGCTGAGGATGCGGAGGAGGAAGGAGGCCGAGAGAAGCTTCAAACAGCTGCGGAAGCGGCAGGGCTTCCTTTGTGTGTCTGTGGGGCAAAAGGCTGAAAAAAAAAAAAAAAACAACAAAAAAAACCCCAAAACTCTTTCGCCGCTTCTAAACTCGGGAAGCGAACCGACTGCGATGGGACGTTCTGGACCTCGGGTGCGAGGTGTCGCGGCGCCGCTGCCAGAGGAGGTGGCGTCATTTCTCCAGAGTAATCCCGAGTCCATTAAAAGCTAATCCTCGCGCACGGTGATGTCACTTGGACTTTTCAACTTTTGGAGTGTTGCAGCCGCCGCTGACACACTTTGCGTGGGCCGGTTGTTTTCTTGTTCTTTAGATGCCTTTAAAGTGACGACTAGTTTTAGCTCCGACTTCCAGGTCAGTTTGTTCCCTTCACGTAAGTGCAGTGTGCGAAATACAGGGGGGGTCCAGAGGGGTCGAACTCCCCTGATTCCCCCATGAGATCCCCTGAAAGCCCCAAAGGAAAGTAAGGGGGTCTCATATTTTTTTTCAAATATCAATACATAGGCTATACCAATACATCATACATTGACATTATATATTATAATACATAATATACTGTATGTATGTATATATTTATACATATATATGTATATATGTATACATATAATATACATATATGTATATGTATATATATAGATATCTATATGTATATACTGTATATGGCTTGAACAGGGTCATTCAGGTAAACTCCAGTGGTGGTTCGGGGGAGGGAGGTGCTGACTCAGTGAAAATCCGTCCCCTTTGGATCGGAGACGAGACGGCAAACAGAGACGTCCGTAAAACTGTCTCCAGTTCTCGAACAAGTTTTGTTTTCGAACACCTTCGCTGCCCTGTCGTAAAAAAAAAACAAAAAAAAAACAAAAAACAACCCCCCCCCCCGCGACGATGACTTACGCACGCTGACGCCGGCGTTGCGCCGCCCTCTGTAACTCTGTGTGTTACAGGAATTAGGGAAGTGTGATTGTGCGTATCGAGCCCTCTTACGTAACAGTGTAAACACACTTTACGACTTTGTCGGCCGTGTTTACCGACAGTGAGGATCACTGACCAATCGCAAACATTGTAGATCCAAAGAGCTCATTTAGACCCCATATTTTTATTCATTCATTTTATTTAGACCTTTGTTTGCAGCTCACCATATAAAAACCCTTGGTGTGAACTGGTGTTTCTTTTTGGATCCTCGAAATGTTTTGAAGGGGACAAAAAGCAAGAAGCAAAACACCTGGCTGGGCCCGTCAGCGCAGCACCTTTGAGCCCTTTGTGACATCACAAGGGCCTGATTCCTGGAACTGGACTTCAAATGCGTGAAGGCCGGTAAATAGTTACCAAGAGCTCTTACAGAACTACAGTTGGGGTGTGGATGAGATGATCAGTAGTTTGACAGAGAGCAGCGAAGGGAACATTCACTGCTGGTGGTGTTTTGTTCCTATTACTGTGCACAAAAGAAGTGACTTACATTCCAAAATCGGGCTATTTTCATAACACATTTGTAGAATATGAATAAGTCTGTCAGGACTCTCGCTGATGTGCCTTTATTTTCTCGCCATGTGGATCCCAGAGGTGGACCCAACTCTCTCTCTCTCCCCCCTCACCCCCCCCCCCTCTCTTCCTCTTCTTTTTTCCTGGAAAGAAGAAGGGAGGCCAGAGTTTCTTGGAGCGGAGCGCCGGCCCGCTGTGCTGCGTTTCAGGCTGGAGGCAAATGTGGGAGCAGAGGTTAGCGAGGGGGGGGGGCGAGGCACCCGTCGCGAAAGGATTGATGCCCGGCGACGTGACAGCTTGCAAATGGACGGAGACAAGAACCAGTGCAGAGGGGCAGCAGCCAGGGTGGGGGGTGGGGGGGTTGCAGTGGGATATTAGGTTAGAGGGTCCTGGCCGTGAGTGCAGGGGGAGTCGGGACGGGGGCGGGGCAGCCGGGGAATTAAAGCCATACCTTCAATCCATCACTGGAGCCGGTCTGGACGTCTGGGCAGGGCAGCAACATGTGGAAAGAATTTATGACCTAGTTTTCATTTCCTTGTTTAATACGATATTGGTCGCCTTTAAGAGAGCGGGCGGGGGAAAGTGGGGAGAGGAGAGCGGGGGAGGAAGAGGGAGGAAAGTCCAAGCCCTCGCGCTCGGAGGAGCCGCTCGTTAAGGCGATGCTGTGCTTCGCCCGTTAGCCGTAATTTCATTAGAGCCAACGCTTCCTCCTGAGCTCCCATTGGTCGTCGGGCCACTCATGTGACCGGGTCGACGGCAGGAAGTGCAGAGTGGAGGGAAACCCCGTGACATGAAGCCACTGAAAGAGTCATGCTGTTACAGTAGATAGTGAGTGTGTGTGTGTGTGTGTGTGTGTGTGTGTGTGTGTGTGAGAGAGAGAGACAGGGTTAGTATTAACACAGCACAGCCGCAAAAGTGGGTGACGAGCAAGAAAATGAGTTGAACATTCACTGACAGTCGGCCTTAATAAAACCAAAGCATTACACTTACCTGTAAGGGGAATGATGAATGAAAGGAAAACTCACTACTCAATATCGCTTCCTCCACACCCTGCGTTGAAATCATCGTTGAAGTGGACGAAGAAGAAAAAAACTTATTTGCCGAGAGCTCAGACAGAAGCAATCAAGAACCGATCAGTAACCGGAGAACAGCTTTCAAAGAAATAAACTGTGTTTATGCCTGTGTGTGTGTGTGTGTGTGTGTGTGTGTGTGTGTGTGTGTGTGCGTGAGGGTTAGCATTAAGTCAGCACAGCCGCAGAAGTGGGTCACTCTAAGACAGGAAGTGACCTGGATACCGGGGGGAGGGGGGGGGGGGGGGGGGTCACCCAGGCTACCTTTTCCTGTTGTTTTCTCGCTCTGTGCTGCGCGCCGACCCCGACGTCCACATGCGCCAGAGGAGCCGGGTTAAGGCCCTCACATCCCGGAGGTCTCGCCGTAATTATCTCCAGCGACGTCGCAGACGGCTCGGCAGGAAATCGTCTCTGCCCGCTTGCGGTACTGTTGTTTGCCCTGATGGGATGCGGTGGAATGCCGTGATGGCAGCCTGGCAGGAAATGTATCTGTACCGGGAGAGCGGTGGAGGTCACGGAGGTAATATGGCGGCGCTCATCATTCACCGAGTCGGCCAGAGCCCGGAGCACATCTGGTCCGCTTTAGAGCATGCGATGGTGCCGCTGGGTGGTTGTTTACAGGCTCCTGTCTCTTATCACGTGCGGGATGGTTGGAATGTCTCGACGTTAAAAGGCCGCCGTCACAGTTCTGCACGAGTTGTTTTTCTCACAATCTGCAGAGGACTGATAGTAGACAGTCGCCGTAGTGCTTGCTCTTGCGTGGATAAATCAGGTGTCTGCGCTACTTCGCCACGAATGCTAACCTCGCGCGTCAGACACGGCGAAGCTTTCGATAATATGAGCAAGGTTCCAGAGAATTCAGAAGGTCCAGCTGCCGTGCAGTGGAGCGGAGCGGAGTGGAGTCAAACAAGCGGAGCTCGCGTGACCTTATTAAAAGCAGCGTTCTGCGACTTCCTGTTTATAATTCGCATCCTGTCCCCGCTCACCCGGGCCGAGGAGACGCACGCGATCGCGCCGACTGCCAATCCAAAATACAAAGCTGCTCACCGCTGCGCTTTGCTTCCTCCCCAGGTCTGTTCCTCATCCTGGGTCTGATGCTGTACCCCGCTGGCTGGGGCTCAGACAAGGTCCAGCTGTACTGCGGCCAAGACGCCGCCCCCTACCGGGCCGGCCTCTGCTCCATGGGCTGGGCCTTCTACACGGCCATGGGCGGCACCGTGCTCACCTTTGTCTGCGCCGTCTTCTCGGCGCAGGCCGAGATCGCCACCTCCAGCGACAAGGTCCAGGAGGAGATCGAGGAGGGGAAGAGCCTCATCTGCCTCCTCTGAAGTGAGGACCAGGAGAGGAAGAAGACGAAGAAGGAGAAGAAGAAGAAGAACAGATTAAGAGGCTATTAATATTCAAAACCTGCCCTTCTCGATGTAGGCTGGCCTATGAAACGAAGGCCGCTTTTGTTGTTTACCACTAAAACTCCTTTATGTGTCTATTTTGTTCTCTTCGTGCGGGACAAATCAAAGTGCCAAGTTTTGTCCTCTCAGCGTGTCCCTTTGTCTTTCTGCCACTAGAGGTGCTGTTTTTCTATTATTGTATTCTCTCTAACCGCGTGGTAAAAGCCCGGAGCGGCTTTGTTTCATCCTGTAAATATGTGTGATTATATATATTTTGTACATAGTCGTGATCGCAGAATGATCGCTCAGCTCGTTCCTGGCCGGGCTGATGGTGTCACTCTTGCCTTGAAAACACTGGTGTTTAATTTTTGTTTTGTTCTGTGTGTTTGTTTGTTTGTTTGTTTGTTTGTTTGTTGTTTTTGCTTGTTTTCCTTTGTCACTGAAATAATCTCCGCCACCAGTGTACGGCTGTGTGCGTGCCATTGGGTGAATGTGTTAGTTCTCACGTAAAGCGCTTTGATCAGACGTGTGGGGACTTGAAACGCCGCTGCACGCAAGTCCTCCACTCGCAGCGGAGCAGCTCGCCCGGATCTGTCAGCCCGTCCGAACCGGGGGTGAGAGAGGGGATTTGGGGGGGGAGGGGGGGGAGGGGGAGGGGGTAGAAAGAGGGGGCGCCGCCTCGACAAGGGAACCACTACTCAGCCAGGAATAAACTACTCGCGCCGTCGGCGGCGGAGGATGCACAGAATGTACTGGCGAAGGCGAGGATGGAGAGGCATCCGACATGGGATTGTCGCCGACGCGGACTGCAAACGAGGAGGATTCTCCTTCGTCCCTCCTCTCTGGAGATGCTGAACTGAAAGCGAGCTCGCGGCGAGACCAAGCAAACCTGTGAAAGGATGCGGCGCGGACGCGCGCACACACACACACACACACACACACACACACACACACAGACTCGGAAGGAACGATGACGACACTTAAATGAAGTATTGTTTTGTTTTTTTGTTTGTTTGTTTGTTTGTTTGTTTGTTTGTTTTTTTGAAACTAACGTCTGGTTTCAGGGAGTCTGTCCAGTCGTAGGTAGTGCCCCATCTATTCCCGTTTGTTTCAGCCAAACAAATAAAGTGAAGGGAAAAACAAGTCTGCTTTTGAGTTGTTGTTGGGTTTTTTTTTTTTTTCGTGGTGTGGGAGAAGGAGGAGGCGGAGGAAGTAAAGATGGAGGAGGAGGATGTGGAGGAGGAGGAGGAGATGCTGCAAGTGGAGCAGGCAGCTCGGTGCTGAGACCTCAGTTTGGCCCTTGAAGTGGGAGTGGGTGTGTTTTCCAGCCAGCAGGCGATCAGTTTTTCCACTGATGCAGAACTGAACTTTGTGTGTGCGGGCTTGTGTGTGTGTGTGTGTGTGTGTGTGTGTGTGTGTGTGTGTGTGTGTGTGTGTGTGTGTGTGTGTGTGTGTGTGTCCATAGTTAACGCAACTCCTTCACTTTTAGGGCACTTTTGTGCTGCTTGAAATCACTTTACTCGACCTTAAAAGCAAAAGTTACCTTCCGTCGGTTTATTTGACAGCTCCGACTTGCTACACCACTGAAGTGATCATGCACACGAAAACAAAAGCAGTCACTGGACGCACACACACACAAAGGTCGGAATTTGGTCAGCAGCCGGGTGGCTTTTGCCCACATACATTGATCAAGGACTGGTTATTATGGCATAAAAGGGAAGTAATAAAGTAATAAAGGAGTCCGTGCAGCAACACTGCAATGCTGTTTCTCACCTCAGCGTGTTTACGGGATGGGCGACTCCCTCTCCAGATGTTCCTCCCTCCATGTGGACCTCAGAGGAGGCTCTGGCACAACCCTGCGGCTCGCTTCCTCCACCAGTGCTCTCCAACCAAACACAGCCCTTGATGACTTCCAGATTAGGCACATGACAAATCGCGTAATCCAAAGAGTGCGCCGAAGAGTCCTGGACCAGCGCCACTGCCAGAGGCTTTCTGGTTTTGCCTTCCGATTGCTTTCCTTTTGTGGAAGAGGTCAGGGAGGATGGGGAGGACAGGAGCAGCCTCTTGGGGTTTGTTTTCTTTCACACCTGGTGGAGGAGGAATGCGGACGACATAGCACATAAAAAGTGTGTGTGGGTGTGTGTGTGTAAATCCATTATAATCCGAGACGTGACAGAAGCGACATTGTGCCTTGTGTTTTCCTTTTTAATTTCCCTTTTCAAGGGCGCAACATCTGTGTGGGTTCTCTGTCGCCTTTCTCAGGGACTCAGGGCAGGAGAAGTCTGAGGATAAATAGATTCATAGATTGATCAATCGATCGATTGATGGATTGATAGATAGATGGCATGAACAATCAAGCATAAAGTCACAACACTTTTATCACTGAAAATTAAATGAGCCACAAATGTGCATCCGTGCTCATCATTTTATTGTTAGAACGGAAGTCTATTCATCCACAATTGTATCAATTTGCTTCTGTGACAGATGGGAGGCTGGCAAGAGTGATGCCCCAAAGGTGGAAAAAGCGTTGCCTCATTTCTTTCCCAATGGAATTTCCATCCATCTTAGCGTGGATTTCCAGGAACTGCTGACCGTCATTGGTGAATTCAGGCCATGTCACAGGCACCTTCAGGTCTCCATTGTTCGGGTCGCTGTCGAAGTATTTAATGACAGGAGTGTTTGTAAAAGTGTCTCACGTGACCGTGAACAGTCTGCATCGTCGCATGCGTGGTGTTTTACCCAGTTTTTGCAAAGTTTGTCCAGTAGGCCATCATATAGCCAGAAAGGTCTCTCTGTCTGTCCCCGTACATCCATGAAGAGGCGAATGGTTGGCCGAAAATGTACTGCACATCGTCAAAATGGTCAGCACCCACCCAGTCATGATAGGGTTTGCCTGGTCCTGCCATTAAACTGGGCTCAGACAGCAAGTAAGAGTAGGTACGAGCAGACCTGAAAAAAAAACAACCACACAGCGTTTTGTCTGTTATTGTTAACAATGTTATCCTTCAATTCTTACCATGTATTTCTGTCACATCTAGTCACGGAGCTATGAAGCAGGAGTTTAAAAGAGTAAAAGTTTCTTTTAAGAATGGCCAATAAAAATACTCAGTTTACGACTCACTATAGTCAGTCTCCCTAGTTCACTGCATGAATAAAAAAAAAAAGAAAACATCTTAACAAAGGGTGATAGTGGCTGGAGTGTGATGCTCTGTGATCAAACTGCCGTCTGTTGTTAATTAAATCAAATAGCGGGATAGAAAGTTACAAAACAAGGTTTTTAATTAAAGAAAAATCACTCATTGCCACAAACAGCATACAATAACATACAACAACACAGTTTGTGATGTTTGAAAAGAGAGTTGCCTGTAGAATAAGGGGGGTCCGAGTGCCTTTGTATTTAATAACCCTTGTGCCAACTTTCACACAACTACTCACAGAACGTAAAGAGTGCGTTTTGAAGGATATGTCTGTAATTACAGAAAGTTAAAGGGCCTACCTGGCATAGACGGCATGAAGGTAAAGGGACGTCTGTGCACCAATCAGGAACATGGAGTCGGTCCCAATGTCCACAGCAGTTTTCTTGATGGTGGTCTGGCTTGGTTCTGATCCCCACTCGGTAGAGTATTCCGCAAAAGCAGCCTCAAAGCCTGCTTGTCCCTTTTCCTTGGTATAAGAAGCCAGAAGCCTCTTTACGTCGTCTCTGAAGGGAAAACAAGGTGGGCAGATCAATTAATGGCGTGCACTTTCTGAACCACCAAACTAAAAATGTTCTTGTGAGACAGAAATTACGCAGCCATGAGTGCATCTTTGTTCCCCAAGGCAGGAAGGTCCATTGATGTGACGCTGTGTCCATCCATGTTGTTGATTCCTGCAAGGTAGTCGATGTCTGCGGCATTGTGGAAAAGCTTGCTGGGAACATCTGGGATAAAGTCGCCATCCACCACGGGAAGCATTTTTAAAGAATTCATAGCTGGATCTGAAAGGAAGTAAGTAAGAAAATAAATAAAGTAAGTCATTTAAATGACGGTTCTATCATCAGTGGTTGGCGCCATTTTAACGATCCAAACATTCACCAACTCTTCTTGATGTTTTATTCTGTTTCAATTACTATTTTGTTAGATGTTCACATCCACTTGGCAGAAACGAAGGCTTACTGTCTGCGGTGCCTGGCGCGAGTGTCGGCGCTTTCAAGAAGAGAGTAGCTGCATCCGTTGATTTCAGACAGTCCACCATCTTCTCATCAGTTGGGCAACCGACACTTACGGCAACCTGAGCGCACAGTACAAAGAACAACATGAATCAATTTGAATATAACACGTTCATTCTAATGAAAAAAAAATTTTTTTCAAGATATCCAGCTGGGCGAGGAGAAAAAAAAATATCAGACAGCGTCATACCTCTTCTGCAATTTTGCCTGGGTTCCTGTACAGTGCCCATGGACAGAGGGCAGAACCACTCTGGGAGATGGCCCTCTTTATTAGACCTTTGTTATGAGGTGAAAGCATCTGCGTAAGAAATGAAAAAAAATACACAGTAAATGCTTGCAGTCTTGTTCAGTGTTTGGTCCTGATTAGAGAAAATTAACAAGAAATCCCCAAGAAAATAGACTTGAGTCTTGTCCATATTACTCAAGCAATGCGTGTGCAAGCAGCATTTATACTAATCATATCCCCGGTGATCCAACCTAATTTTGAAATTCTGGTCTATTTTCCATGAATTCAACTTGTCCTGCATGTACTTCATAATTAACTGACCTGTTCCACGATAGGTCAAACATCAACAAAGAATTTGTTGCCCCTTCCTGACTGCTTGACCCAACATGCCCAGAACAAGTTTATGAGAAACCTTTTGGAAAAGAGGCGTCTACTTGTGAATGAATGGACAAATTTTTTGATTACGTGACAGTTCGTTAGATAGCCATACCTGTCCAATTCAACAATGGCCAATCAAATTCCTCACTGCCTTGGAAAGAGCTTGTCAACAAAGTGTTCGTAACAAGCTATTTGAAAGCAGCTGGTTGTTTTGTTGTTGTTGTCGTTGTTGTTGTTGTTGTTGTTTCTCACCTGGTGGTCGACACTTGCTCCGCCCGCAGATTCTCCAAAGACGGTGATATTTTCGGGGTCTCCACCAAATGAGCGGATGTTCCTGTGCACCCAGGCGATGCCAGCGTGCTGGTCCCACAGACCATAGTTTCCTGTTGATGAGAGCTGCTTTTACATGCAACAGTGTTTTATGCCCATCATTGGATGTAAAGGATTTTGTGAATACGGGTACAAGGGACAATGAGTAAATGTACATTACTCAAATGAAAACTGCCATTACCAGGGAGAGTAGAGTCTCCTGTACTGAGGAAGCCCAGTGCTCCCACGCGGTACGCCACTGACACAAAGATAATGTTGCCCCTGTCTGCCATCTCCTGACCGCTGTACAGATAGTTGCCAAGTAAATTCGGTCCCATAGTGTCACCGCTCATGAAGCCGCCTCCATAAATCCAAACCATGACAGCAAGATTTGATGACACTGATAAACAGGAAACATAAAAAAAAGTGTTTTTTTTTCTCCAGTGTTTTCATTATTTGCATCAGTATGAAAGTAATGTACGTAAAGACGTTAACAGTCGACAGAAGACTACCTTGTTGTCCATGAGGAACCCAGATGTTCAGGTAGAGACAGTCCTCACTTCCCATGATTGTTCCTAACGGGCTGACCTGGATACATGGCTTTGCAAACTCTGTTGCCTTGAGAATGCCTGGGGATTAGGACAATATCGATCCTTTTTTATCGTCCTAATTGATACTTGCAATTTTTTTTTCAGCTCTCAATTACACACCCTCCCAGCCTTGGTGAGGCTTGGGTTTTTCGAGCAGTCCAGGCTTTGCAGCAAAAGGAATTCCTTTGAAAACATCCAGAGATCGTTGAGTGCCACGGGGGACATTTTCTCCTTGGACGCTGCCACTCTCTGTTTGTACAACGCCCAGCTAGAGAGGGAAGAGTAAAAAAAAACATT
This sequence comes from Nelusetta ayraudi, assembly GCF_046127955.1. NCBI lineage: Eukaryota > Metazoa > Chordata > Actinopteri > Tetraodontiformes > Monacanthidae > Nelusetta > Nelusetta ayraudi. The sequence goes on from NW_027466076.1 coordinate 7,832,148, forward strand.
AAGGTTAAACAATACACATAAACGAAATGATAACCTAGCTTTTGAACAGTTCAAAATCAAAACTAAAATAAAGAAACGGTCAAATTTAGGGGAAAATATTTCAGCTACGCTGAAGGCTGGACACACATGGGACAAGTTTCTAATTAATCACAGGGCCAAAGCAAATCTTCAAACCTGCTGTTAGTTAATAATCACCAGCTAAACCCAATTTCCTTTTCTTTGGAATATCTGAGGAAACCAGAGTAACCGGAGAGAACTCACGCACTCAGACATGTCTATATTTCTGCATACTTACAGTGGCTGCTGAGGCTGCTCCGAGAGACAAGACAAAAGCTACCAGGATCTTGAGACTCTCCATGGCTGTGCGGAGAGGAAGCAGGTCTGCTGGTGCGGATATATGCGACACCAACTGCGAGGGCAAAAAAAACCCCAACAAAACAACCACACACACACACACACACACACAAGTTTAGATGTTTACCCAGGTGATATAACAATCATGCCAGAGCCAGGGTTGGTCCACAAAGCTTGTTACTGAATGCAGATAAGTTACTTAGTGATGCTCGAAATATCCTGTTATCCACATTTGGTCATACATAAAAGAAAAATAATTGGACATTTGTGGATCACTGTCTCTCAGTATGCAGAGCACACTTACCTATACTAATATATGTAAATCATCCTTAATTTTATTTTTATTCAAATTCAAGAATAATGACAAAACTTCTCCTTGTACCCAAAACACACACTCCGGGCGTGAACATCGATGCAGGTGGGTTGATTCTCAACTTGGCAAATAACAGGTGTCTGAACTCTCAGCCGTCACCTCAGATAACTTTTCACTTTTGTAATTGGGGACCAATGTTGAGATTACTCAATAATGTATTACTAATTCTAAGGAATACTGTATGTATGTATGTATGTGTGTATGTATGTATGTATGTATGTAAGTATGTTATTTACTTAGTAATGCATTACCTTGGCTGGTTATGGCCCCCCCATATGCAGGTGTCTGCACCTCTCCACCATCCTGGAAAAAATATTTGTCCCCCCTCCAATATTTAACACTGTAAGCATAGAACTTTAAATGCTGCAATTAAGTACACTAAGATCAACTCATTATTATTATTATCATGGACACAAAATAAAGTGTTTTAATATATCTAAAAAAATTCCTTCTTCTTGAATCTGCTTCTGGGTTTCTTCTGCATTGCTGCCAATATAGTGTGTTCGCTTGTGTCACTTCCGATCATGCCACTGTATCTCCCATGATGGGTCAGAACACACCAGCCAAATACAAGGAGCCTAGACGCAACACATGACATCACACTCAGAATCAAGTCTCAGTGTCAGTTTTCTGGCCTTGATTTGTTTTAGAACGCGTCCATGACATAAACATATACAATAGAAATATTTATTATAAACCGTGTTTCAGGTCAGATGCATCCTGTCAACTGTTTACTGTACAGGCGTTTACTTTTGTATTGCGATCAATGGGAAACATGCTTTGGAAGCCACGTGGGATTTGATCCATCCGACCAGATTTTATTCATACTTTACTTATCCTGAGTGGAGTTGTGTTTCACCTTCACTTAAAGGCAGTTTGAACCCCATGACCCTGAGTGCAGGACAAGTGTTTTCATGAGCAAATCTATAGATGGATAACATGCAATTGCAAAGCATTTGTCATTGAAAATAAATGAGTTGCAAATGTGTATCTGTGCTCATTTTTTATTGTCAGATCTGAAGTCTACTCATCCATAATTGTATCATTTTGCTCCTGTGACAGATGAGAGAGGCTGGAAAGAGTGATGCCCCAAAGGCGGACAAAGCGTTGCCTCATTTTATTCCCAATGGAATTTCCATTCATCTTAGCGTTGATTTCCTGGAACTGCTGACCAGACTTGGTGTATTCAGGCCAACTCACAGGCACCTTCAGGCCAGTGTTAGGGTTCCTGCAGACGTATTTAAAGACAGAAGTGTTTGTTAAAGTGACTGCTGCATCTAATATGACTGTAAAAAAGTCTGCATCGATGCATGTTTGGTGTGTTACCCAGTTTTTGCAAAGTTTGCCCAGTAGGCAATCATATAACCAGAAAGGTTTCTCTGTCTGTCCCCGTATGTCTGTGGCGTGATGAAGGGTTGGCCAAAAACATACTGCATGTCATCACCATGGTCAGCACCCACCCAGTCATGATAGAGGTTGCTTGGTCCGGCCAATAAACTGGGTTCGGACATCAAGTAAGAGTAGGTACTAGCAGACCTGACAAAAACAATCACATGGTACCAATTTATTAGCCTTACAATGTATTTCTGTCCCATATGGAGTGCACTGCTCATGATCTTGACATCATCCTCTTGAGAAGCGGGAGTTTAAAAGGGTGAACGTTTCTTGGTTGTTCCTGCAAAGGATGTGCCTTCCCTCTGCTTTGTTCTGTGACCAAATTCCACGTCACTTCAAAGTCCATGAGCACACTTATGTGTGCTACCACCTTGCTTCTGGACATTTAGGTGAAACCTCTTTCTAAGAATGTCCAATCAAAACACTCGTTTGCTTGTAAAAGTAGGCTTTGAAGGATACATCTGTCATTACAGGAAGTTAAAGACGCCGTAAGGACCCACCTGGCGTTGGCGGCATGAAGGTAAATGGAAGACTGAATAGCAGACAAGAACGCGTAATCAGTCCCAATGTCCACAGCGGTTCTCTTCATAGTGGTCTGGCCTGGTGAAGACCCCCACTCAGCAGAGTATTCTGCAAAAGCAGCCTCAAAACCTGCTTGTCCCTGTTCTCAGGTGTAAGCAGTCAGTAGCCTCTTTACGTCGTCTCTGAAGGGAAAACAAGGTAGGCACATCAAGTAATGACACTTCCCGAACAGCCAAACTAAGCACATCCTCAATTCAAGTAAATAACATGAAATTACACAGAAAATTAGTTTATTTTTGTTCCTCAAGGAAGGACTGTCTATTGTTGTGAAGATGTGTCCATCCATGTTGTTGACCCCTGCAAGGTAGTCAATGTCTGCGGCAAAAAAAAAAAAAAAAGTTTCCGTCTCATTGATCATTAGCACAGTTTTAATGACCAAAAAACAATTCTATAACTCTTCGCAATGTTAATTCTCAGTTTCATTAACTGCTTTGTTAGATGTTCACATCCACTTGGCAGAAATGAAGGCTCACTGTCAGGGGTGCCCAGTGAGAATCTGGGAGATTTCAAGACGAGAGTAGCTGCAGCCGTTGATTTCAGACAGCTCGCCATGTTCTTATTAGTTGGGCAACCAACATTTACGGCAACCTGAGCGCACAGTTCAATGTATGTATCAACGGACCTCTTGTTAAAGAGCGAAAAAAAAAAAAAAAAGATTTTCTTTTTACATTTACATTTTTTTTGCTAATCTTTGACATACCAAAGACCGATTTTGAAAAAACAAAAACCTGCAGCACCTTAGCATTTTTTTTTTAAATTAAGAAAATAGCTTTTTTTGTGGGTGTTTGCGTTTGTGACAAGAAGTAATCAAATGCTTAAAATCCTAAAATTCCTGAAATAAAAGCAGCCACAAGTATGTTGTATTTTATTCACAATGATCTCGCGGCCTCTGGTCAGAAAATGGTATCTTCCTCCACCATCGAATGTGTTTTGGAAACATCCCTCTATTTTGTACTGAAAATTTCGCAACAGCCGCAGAAAAGGGAACAAAGCTTGATGCTTAAACACTGACCCCTTCCGGTCAGCCCTTACAACTGCAGGTCCTCCAACGAATTTTTCCATTTGCTCCTTCAGATTTTATTTTCCATAAAAATCAGTGAGAGCGAAGTATTTAAATAAGTAGATTGTTTATTTAGTATTAATACAATAAATATACAAAACTCAAAACTACTCACCAAGCAACTGTAGATGAAACCAGAGTGCATCTTAAAATTACAGCACGATTGAGAGGGGAAAATAAATCAGTAAATTGTACAAAGTATACAAACATTTCTGCGGTTTACATACACTTAATTGTTTTCATTAAAGATGTTAATTCACAATTTAATTCCATTCTTATAAGTTCTACCACAGGCAATGTTTGAATTTGAACCACATCTGTCAACGTCACAGCACAGAGTTCGCAATTCCTCGCAGTGAAGACATCTAAGACGAGCAGAGATGCCGCACAGTCTTGATTTCGTCAAGGAATAATCTGATTGTGCTTTTGCACACGATTGTACGCACAAAATCCACATGCAGTTAGCCAGAGGGATATAAAAGAGAGAAGAGTGCAGAGAGCAAAAACAAAACAGAACAAAACAAAAAACAAGGCATGGAGCTCTGAGAGAAGAAAACATTCTGGGGAATTATTCAGCAGCCACACACAGACACAGGCTAAAACCTAAAAGGCCAAACTCCATTTGTCACGACGCAAACAAAAAAAAAAAGGCCTGACTGGATTAAAAATTAGACATGAGAGAGATCAGAGTAATTATACGGTAGAAAAAAAGGACACATTGAATGCACCTGATTGTGGTTTTGCTGGAGATCAGTCCACAGTTAGAAAACAAACAGTCATATTGAAAATCACTATTTCACCATGGGCCACGTTTCTCACCAGTCACTCTTCACTGCGGCACAATGATTGACAGCACGTCTATCTGAACACGGGGTGGCGGGCTCCAATTGGAATACAATCAAATGTGTTGGTTTTTTTTGTTTTTTTTTGAAACCTCATCATGCAAGTGAAGAGTAGAACCTGAGTAAAACTGAGGTAAATCTCCACAGGAAAAGACGTATTTACACCTAATAACGGAGCGGCGCATATTCATGATAAACCTCATGGGAGGTCATGCTGCGTAGCATTGTGCTAGCATGACTTAATCACCTTTCACTGGTATGAGGCATTGTGATAGCATTTCTTTTTTCTTTTGTTTTTTTTTAAATAAAATAAATTCCATTCATTTTGCACCGATTACAGTGTGCAACTTTGAAGTGCAACAATCAAACGTTGGGAGTGGTCAGTTCAAGGCAAAAACGATGATTTTCTTCAACACATACCTGTGCCAGATACACTTCAAAGGTTCCAGTTCACAGAGAAGAATGGCTCTGATTTGTTTGAAACATGGCTCAGATCAAGGTGAATTTAATCAGTTAGAACAAGTTCAAGTTTCTAAAAAAAAAAAGAAAAAAAGAAATAGAGAAAGAGAGAAAAAGAATCTCATAACAGTAGTATTCAGTAGTGTCTCAACTATCAATAAATAAGGAGTCAGGTCATGGCTGAGCACAAAATCTCTTGCAGCCACATACAACATTCACCATCACCGTTCCACGAGACCCTTGCAGAGGTTAGTCATGATAGGAGGGTATTTAAATTCACACTAACTTAAGATGCGCGAATCAAACAAAAGTTTAGCAATTTAAACATGTCCCTTCATTTAGGTGGAAATTTCCCCTACGGCCAAATTTGTTCCAGTCCTACCGGTGATTGCGAGTGAATAAGAATCAGAGTGACGCAGGATTTAAGACTCAAGCCAGGAGAACGCAGAGAGTAAGTAAGGCAGTGAACAGGAATGCACAGCATTCATTCATTTCCCCGCAAAGTGCACTCCACCAGGGGGCAGCGGTGTTCAGTCACCTGTTTAGTTTTAAAAAGAAAAAAAAAAAACAACCTTCGAATTCATTTGATGGGGGGGGGGGCGAAGAGGCTTTGTACGCAATAACCAATGTCCTTCGAGCTTTAGGTGACTTCAGTGGGTCTGACTGTAAATGAACTCAAGGACAGGAAGGAGCTCCAGACAACAGACTTTTAGGACGGCAGACGGTTTTAGGACGGCAAGACGGTGAGGAACGCCACATTACACCTACAGAGTCTGATTCAGTTCAGCCGACTCGGCTCTGTCCCCTACGGTTACCGACGAGGGCCAAACACAATACAACTGCCTAATGCGCCTCAGTTTGGCGAAAACCGCTGCAGGCACGGAAACGATGCAAATCCACAAACACAAACGAGTCTATACGAAAAGAGGCTAGAGTGCCCCCTGCAGTTCTGGAGCACTTCCGTTGTAGCGACTGCTTTATGCAGGGTTTTTTTTTTCTCCTTTGCGTGTGTTTTCCCATCGCTGCTCTGTTTGCAGCGCATTTGATGATTCCGTATTTGTTTTTATGTTTTGCAGCGCGTTTTTATTCGCTTGCACCACGATCCTCTTTTTATACCTAGTTTAGACTCGTGCTTGTGTTTGTGAATTTGCATCGTTTCCAAACCTGCAGCTGTTTTCGCCAATTAAGGTGCATTAGGCAGTTGTAATGTGTTTGGCCCCCGTCGGCCACCGTAGTCCCCTGTATGAAGCGGCACGCGCTCGTCACGTGGTTGCAACATCCAGTTGTAGGGCACACAAACACATGTGCGCGCGCACACACACACACACACACACACACACCCACCCACCCACGCACACACACACACACACACACGCACGCACGCACACACACACACACACGCGCAAAGTAGTTGAGGGTGTCGAGGAGTCACAGCATGGTAACATGAAGTGGGATGGCTCCAGTCTCACAGGAGGACTTGATGGGTGGGAGGGGGAGGGGTCAAGGGGTCAGCAAGTTCAAACGGGGCTGATGGTGGTGACGGTGGCCGGACGCGGGCGCCGCAGCCAATCAGATCTGCTCCTTGAAGGCTCCCTGCGCCGCCCCATGCGCGGCTCTCGAGGCGGCGTTGGCCGCGGCCGCCTGGACCGTCTTGTTGGACATGACGCCCGTGGCGAACTCCTGCTGGGCCCGCTCGAAGCTGGCGCCGGTGGTGCGGTACAGCGCGTGGATCTGGAGAGGGGTCAAAGGTCAAAGGGTTTTTATGAGGGCTGTCAGCGTTAATGCATGAATCGCGAGTTCATTTTTTTAAATTTTTTTTATCGCATTTCAAACGTGAGGCCGCCGTTGCGCTCTATTCTGTGTGCGAGCCACGAGCGATCCGTGTCAAGCAGGACAGGAAGTTATTCAAAGAAACATGAGTAAATCAGGTCAATTTTCAAAATAAAAGCAATTTTCAAAATAAAATACAGCGATTGACAAATGCGATCCTATTTGTGTATGTTATATTTGTCAGTATCTAGTATCAGAGTTTGAGAGAGATGAAAACAAACAAACACACACACACAGGCGCGCACACTGAAGCAAGAGAGCAACAAAGTGGGCTGGTTATGGTGCTTCCGCGTTCGGTGTGAACCCGGCGTAAGCCTTTTTGTCCCTTATACTAACCTGTAGTTGGCCCCTCTGAACGATTTCTGGTAAGAAATACTTTACTTTGTGGGTATAAAGCTGCCTTGAAATGCAAAATAGCAGAATTTTACACATGCAATTCAAACCGCGATTAATCGCAGTTAACTATGAAGATTCTGCGATTAATCCCGATTAAAAAAAATCATTTGACAACTCTAGTTCTTATTTGTCATAACTTGTACAGTACAAGAAACGAAATGGTGTGCTCCCGGTGCAAGCAGTGCACCATTCAAGTAAATCAATAGGATAAAAACACGTACATATAAAACATCTCAGCTACAATAGAGGCCAATAAATAATCTTGAGCTAGTTAAAAGTAAAATAGAGTCATTTAACATAAAATGAAAATAAAGGGGCAGCAGCAGCCACAAGTTCCGATAGATTAAAGTGATTAGAGGAGGAGGAGTCTCAACAGTCAACGTTACGGCCTTCTCACCTTTTTGAACATGAAGAGGGACATGACAGCCTGCGAGGTGAAGAGAGCCGCGATGAGGATCATGATGATGCCCACCGTGACGTTGGTATTCAGGCCGGTCAGAGCTGAGATCCACCCGCTGCAGGGGGCAAAACCGTCTTTTAATGTTCCCCCAAGGATCATTTCATCGATGCAAATGCACCTTTTAAAAAGGTACAGTATGTAAAATTTGGCTCGATCTGTAACTTTTATAAGAATACACATAGAGCAACAAGGGCAAGAGCAATTTGACTCACTGGACCTTTAAAAAGCTTCTAGTTGCATATTGCATGCTCGGCTCTCCAGATTGGTTTTCTCACCTGGCGCCCCAGCCGGTGATGCCCACGCACTGGATGACGTAGATGCCGAACTGACAGATGTACACGAAGAAGAACACAAAGAAGCTGAAGGAGCTGTCGCTCCTGCGCGGGGGGGAGAGGGGTGGGGGTGGGGGGGGGGTGAGAGAGAGAGAGAGAGAGAAACCAGAAGTGAGCGACGCCTCATCTCATATTGTGTGGTGGCTGCGTTTTCGGCGAAGCTCACCTGAAAGCTCCGTAGAGTGGCCGGTACCAGCAGACCAAGGAGCACGGTGTGAAGACCAAGAGCCAGAGGATGGACAGGCCGAGGTCCACGCCCCGATTCGTGTCCACGCAGAACCAGGCCAGGCAGCCCACCAGGTTGGCCAGCAGCGTCCCAGTGTGAACTGGGAGGGAGGAAATTCAATCATTCATGACTGACATTGTGCCCCCGGTGGTCCAAAACAGGAACGGCGTCCGGTGAAAGAGTCCGTGAGTCAGAGGGGATTTTTTTTTTTTAAACGCAGGAGTGTGAAATACGACATGAAGCTGCTGGTGGACGCAGCCACTGCCTCAGAGTCTTCTTGTGAGATTAACTTGTTACCTTTTGTTTTGCTAGAATTTGCTAAAACATTCACTTTGGTCTTTTTTGATGTCACAAAGGGCACTGATTGCTCTCCCACGTGTTAGGGAGCGTCAAATATGTTTTGTGTAGAGAATGTAAAGACACCTGGGACATGGTAGTCTAAAAATGAAATCAAAATTCATTAAAAAATTCCATTCATGAAATCTATATTTTTTTAATAGTAATAGGATGGAATTACTGGCGGGGCTAAAGTAGGGTGATGGGGGAGACATTTTCAGTATCTAAAGCGGCTGTTAAAGCCATCAGCTGACCCGAGTTCAGACACATGACTGCTGTGCATGTGCCTTCATCATGTGACCACCGAATGCCACCAGAGTCCATTAATTTCCTGACTCACAGCGTAAGGAATCTGTAATTATTGACCAGCATGTGGGGGAGACCGAGGTCGGAGGTCTTCAGTGGAGCAAATTCAGTGTTTCTAAAGGATTTCGCCAGGATAGAAATCGCAGCTAGAAAACAGATTGGGTGTTTTTTTTTTTTTTTTTCAGATTCTTGCCGCAAGATCAAGACTGGTACTGCTAGCGACGCCGGTCTGCACCAGACTGTATATGTTGTTAAATGAAAGCACATCCTGAAGGACGAGTTTTCCTCATGAATAAAAGAGTTGAGTGCTGTGAAGAGCATTCCTCATTTAGAACTTGGGGAGGAAACCACATAACTGGAACGTCTAAAAAAAAAACTGTTAATAGGTCAACGGCCACTCACATTATTAACATGGTTATTTCTTGTCATCTTTATTTTGGGAGCGTTTTCTTCTCGCTTTGTGGATTCGTTTGCGACTAGGTTTTATCTTATGCTTGGATCCAGCTGAGTCAGGAGAGGAGGTCACTCACACATCCAGAGGTAATACATGAACTTGACCGTCTTCTGAAACTCCACAGGGATGTCCACCGTGATGTCGTGGTAGAAGCAGGGACCCACGGGGAAGCCCTCGGGGAGCGGCGGCCAGTTGTTTTTCCTGCCTGAGTGCAAAAAAACAAACAAAACTAACACAGTAAGGTTGTGTATTGGTACTGGAGACGTTAACACTGAATCGATTATCGATTAATTGTCGATTAAGAATTTAATTGAATAAATTAAATTTGTTGAAATTAATTGAACTTTTTTTTTTACGCAGATAGTTAATATCGTTATAACAGTGGCAGGAGAGAGCAATTCACCCGTGATGGTCATAATATACCTAGAACAAGTTACTTTTAAACAAAAAAGAAAGGTTGAAATGTGACCCATTAGAAGTCAACTTAAAGTCAGAGGATAAATGTTAAGGGTGTTTTTACTGTTCTCTCATGTAAAAATGGGTCACATTGGACACTATATAAGGGTTAAATAATGTCTTCCTTACACATTGACTACTGTGAAATTTAGGTTCTCAGGAAAAATCGCCGCTTACCAATTAATCGTTAATCGATCGATCAAGGTCAATCAACTAACGATTAATGAATTAATCGATAAATTGCATCCCTAATCGCTACACAAGAGTGAAGAGTGAGTAAAAATTCCCCTGTTTTAAGGACATAAGTCCTCCATCCACACTTTACCTTTCGGAGCTTCAAACAGAAATGCGTCACTGACGCGGATCTTATTGCAATTGCTGCAGTTAAATCCATTCTATTTTTAAAAAGAAACTTTTACTCTACTCTACACTCCTCAATGCAGTAGAAAGTGCGTTTTTGCTGTCGGACCTCCTGACGCTCTGAGCGACTGCATCTCTCGCTCCCGCCGGTCCAGCTCCGCCGCCTTCCTCTCCAGCTCCTCCTGCCGCCGCAACAGCTCGGCTGCTCCTCGCGACTGGTCCTGCACACACACACACACACGGGTTCACAATAAAAATGTCACGTAGCCAGATCACTCTCACTTCTGCACCGAAAACCAAATCCTCCAACGGGAGCCACGCAGGCAAAACCGAAAGATTTGACAAAAAGGAGAATTGAAATTTTTTTTTTTGCATCAAGTCTCTAACGCTGAAAACACGGGGATGGCAGGTGAGGGTCAGCTGTACCTGCGCCTGCAGCTGTGTGTAGGCTGGCGGCTCCTCCGTGGGCTTCATGATGGCAGGCTGTGTGCTGACGCCGGGGGCTCCGGCCTTGGGAGCCTGAGCCATCTGCAGGGGGGGGGGAGAGACACGGTGACATTTACAACCTGCCGCATCGAGCGCAGCCGCGTGAGAAACAACATTGATAAATAAAAATTGGAGATCTGACATTAATTTTTTTTTTTTTTTTAGGAAAATGCAGAACGAGAGAACTGAATGTCCTCAACCTTTTGTGAGTGCTGCACATGTGCGATTGCATTATCTCATGACAACACCATTGCCTGAAGTACACGGAGTGATAATTGGATATTTAAAAGAACATGTCGGAACAGATTGTCCAGCGCGACCTCGTGATAGTGGTGCACGCGTGAGCCCGAGGGCGACGCGCTCTGTTCCAGCGGCGCATTTTCATCGTTTGTTTGCGTTTTAAATCTGTGTAAAATACAAACTGGCCGCCGCCGGATTAGCGCGGCTGAACCTACTGTTCTGGCATCCGTGAAGGGGTTGTACTCCTCCAGCGGCGGGGGGACGGACGGCCTCACTTGTTTCACTGACGGATCCTGGAGGGAGAAGCAAAACAAAAAAAAAACAAAAAACAAACAAGATTAATAGAATCTTTCATCAGAGAAAACAAAAAGAAGAAGAAGATGAATCCAGGGTCTGTATGCCGAGTCAAAGGACGGCAGCACACCCTCCATTATGCTGCAAGGCAATATGGCGCTCTTTATTCTAATTGCAACAGGCCTATAATTTGATACTGGCAGCGACGGGTTGATTCCAATAATTTCAGCGGGTGGACGACTATTAATAGTCGAGCCTATGATTTAAAGAGAACAGGAAACAGTTTTGGCAGCCAAAGACAAAAATAAAAGGCCCGTTTTCAGCTTTGTCGCAGTGCAACAGGTCGTCTTTCCCTTCAAAAAAAACAAAAACAAATAATAAAAAAAAAAGATTTTGTCCACGAAACATTGAGAAAGATCCGCAAACCGACAAGACTCCCGGCATGTCAGGTTCACCAGCAGCAAGCATCCACCGACGAAAACAGACGGAATTTTTAAAGTCCACAGTTCACTCGAGCGAGACGTCCCCGATAAAAAAATGCTCACCATCAGCCGCCGTCAGTCAAGCCGCGGCCACCGTCCTCATCTAGTCCGACTGCGGCTTCCTTCCTCTGGCGTCTCACTCTTAAATTTCACTCGCAAACGCACGCACGCACGCACGCAGGCTGGAACTTGTCACCAGACCAGGCTCGTTAATATTTCAGGCGTTGCTGTGTTTAAAGTTTAATGTCGGCCCCGCTGCTGCGCGGACAAATGAGGAGATGGAGCGCGCTGTACAAGGTGCTCTCCTCCAAGTCCTACAGATGCAAAAACAAATAAGTTAAAGCTAAAAGTCAGATGATGGAAGTGACTGTGTTTTGAGTCCTTGTTTACACTAAAAGGTGCAAAAGTGGCAGATTTTGCACCCGTCGTTCCTTCTGCGGCTCCTGACTGTTTCTTCTTGCAGAGAACTAGGCCAGACCCGACTCTCTCTCCCTCCCTCTCCCTCTCTGTCATGCCTCGGGGTGATGAAATTTATCAGCAGAGGCGCCGGGAGGAATCCTGACACCACATGTCGCCATATGATTTCATGAAGTATTGAGCGGCGCCACGGGGGAGGGGCGCGCTCCTCCTGAAGCTACGCTGAGCTAAACTGAGCCCAAGCGAGAGCCAACCAATGACAGGAGAGTGGCAGGACAGCAGGAGGTCACCGATGAGGGCGGTGCCTTATTACGCGCTCGTGAATGACTTGCATGTATTTGTGTGTGTGTGTGTGTGTGTGTGTGTGGTCAAACTGCCTCGGTGGACAGACAAAATGAAGGTGATTCAAAGCGAAGGACACCGTTGACGTTGAGTTACATGAGAATATCTGGGGGGTTTAATTATGGGCTCATGAACTGGTCTAGTGTATGATCATTTTATAATTTAGTAATAAACATTGGCACTCCGCTTTAAAGTAATATGAAGCAATTACGGCTTTCGTAGTCACTAATTTGCAAAATATGGGATGAATAAATGAATTATTCATGCAGGCTTTATTAGCTTCGAAGAGTGATCAGTTGCTATCCAATGATCAAACAGAAATTCAACTCTTTAATTTGTTTTATCAGTCACCCTGAAGCAGAAAAGCCAAGAGTTTTACCTTTCTTCTTATTAAACACACACACCCACACACATGTTTAGAATGGGACAAAAACATTGCGGCCTCCACAGTGCGTAACAGGGCGGAAGGAGTACCAGGCCGTGGGTGTTGCAGCTAACACCGCAGTGTGCGAGCAATTGTGTGTTTGGCACCCAATGTGTGTAAAGTGGAGCCATCTTAAGTCAAGACGTCTTGAATAAACGCTGATAAAGTCACAACTGCGTTCTGTGGAACCTTCAACAGAAACCGCAAAGTTTGCAATGATCTACTAATGGACGGTCTGACCGGCATCTTCTTAAAAAATTGTGGAAAATTAACCCATGAGCTTGAATAAATCCCTCCATGAATAAAATGTGAAATTCATTTGACTAATGTTTTCTGATGACTAAGTGTGTCTGTCCCTGGCCTGACAACGACCTCCTCAAAATATGCGGGAGAGTGCAACATGTCCTTCCCTTACTTGGTGTTTTGGAAAGCAGCCTTTAGTGACGTCACATAGGGGGAAAACGAGACTGAAGATCGCATGCATCAAAGCAGAGCGTGAGTTTAAAAGCGAGGCCATGAGACAGCGTGACAGGCAAAGTGAACTGCCTGCTATCTCTGTTCTGCTTTTGTCTCTTCAGGAAGTGACTCTTTAAAAATGTGTAAAAGTGTACCAAGCCTACTAATCGTGGAGCAGTCTGACGTGTCTCTAGGGTGGGTTTTAACCGTTACATGGCCAAACTAACATAACCATCAACATTATCAAGGCGATCACCACATCAGCGATACAAAATGCACATGTACATACAACACACAGGTGACGTGCCGACTGGAAGTGTGCCAGGCAGGTGCATCTTTGACGGCTGGGACTCTTTAATACGACATTAATACCAGCCGACATCAAATCCAAATAGCCAAATAAACAAGAAGCTTTCTAGCAGAACACTGCGCTTCGTGTTACGTCACTTCGTTTGTACAAAGTTACAGTAGAGCCGCCGATATTAGATAGCCACCCAACCAAGCAGCGCCATTTAATCCAGCCGGGAACCGTGAAGTAATTTGCCAGCATCGTTTTTGAACTCGACTAGCTTCGTGACAGGTTTTCTAAAGCGTGACGAGCAGCCCCTGCCGAATGACAACTTGTAATAAAGGAGTAATAGTGTCGTTGCTAATGCTAACGACTCCAGGTGGTAGCTAGAACATTACCTGGAATGGGTTGCTGAACTCCGGATCCGCGAACGGATTGCTGTCGAAATCTGACATTCTCGGCAGTGGCAGTGGATGATCTGACACGGCTCCAGTAAAAAAGAATATACACGAAAACCAACTATGCTAACCTAACGTTCGGGGCTGCCCACTTAAAAGCCACCGCCCGCTTTGAGGTAGACTAAAGATGACACGCTCGGAGGTGAAGTCAAGTGTTGACAGTGTTTCAAAGACAGTATCGATGTAAAGGATTGGTCACCAGCAAGGGATCAAATCAAATACAACACCCGAGACGGAAGTCATTGAACGTCACATCCTACTAGTGTAGTGGACCTGTGACGATGAAGGAACACGCGTCAAAAATGACAGCAATTGTGTTGAGTCCTTTGGCAGCGGGAAGTTTTATGTAGATACATTATTCATGACCATAGTAACCGGAGCCAGCAGGAGAAACAAAACTACGTGAAGAGAGTGAATCAAAAATAATCAGAAGAGCGCAATGAATAGTCACATTTCTGAGAATAAAGTATCAAGTTTAATATTGGAATACAATGTCATTGTGTTTTTTCAAAGCACAAATTGGCCGGTAAATATAGATGTATAATATAAAATAAAATTATTTTAATGTCGTTTGAATTTTCTGAACAGTGCTGCACGAATCACCGGCTATTTGGAGTGGAATTATTCAAGGCCGTATTTTATACAACATAGTACAGTGAATGAAAAGTTTTTTTCTTTGAATAACGTAAATATTCGTGTCACAACTTACGCAGACGGATGGTGAATTGCCCCCATCTGCAAAACGCACCGTGGCGTCTGCAGCCGACCCTCTGCCTCCTCTGTCATGTGACTCCAACTTGTCCAGCTCACACTTCCGCTTCTGCGTGTGAAAAGTTGGCAGAAAATCCCGGTGAAAGTTTCGCTTTGGCAGGAACTTTATGAGCGACCTAAACCCCCAAGAACCCAACGTCAGGTTTATTTAACCGGGCCAGAGAAAGAGGAGTACCGATTAAGAATTCAGCTATCTTTGTTTTAGCATTTAGCATGTCGACTGGCGTCTCGTACAATGACCAGGGAGGAGCGGAGGCTGCCGTGGAAGCGGGGAACGAGAACACCCCGACCTCCGGCGGCAGCACCGGAGCTGCCTTCGGACTCTTCAGCACCGACCTGAAAAAGTGAGTCGACGAAGCGGGACCGCACGTACCGGCAAAGCAAAACGTCACGGCTGAGCTTTTAGGTGGCGGCTAACTCCGCCGCAGCTGTCTAACAGGAGGGGAGGCCAGCAGGGAGACACAGCAGCAGCATCATCAACAACAGGCGGGGCGGTGATGGCGATTGCCCCTCTGCCGTGGCACCGCTGACTGCCTGTTTGACACCTGTGGCGGTTGCCTATTGCTCTAACTCATAAACACCCCCGGTTGTGTGTTTTGCCTGACTTGAAACACTTGTCATCAGGGTAGACAAGATATTAGCTCCACTTTCGTGAACCTTTAGAAGAGTTCATCTCTATCCTGCCACCTAATTAGTCAGCAGTTTTTCCTTTTTTTGTAACTAATGTGATGAACACGCTGAGCAAAAGAGCATCGTATTCGTCTTTCCATTACAAGGCAGCGCAATACTTCCATGAGCAGTGCTGTGCTTCTTTTACAGGAAGAGTAGAAGGGCACCTGGGCTTTTGACTTGCTGTCACGTTTCAGTATTTCATTTGCAAACTTAGTTTGCAGGGTTAAAGTCAGCCTAGCTGAATAAATATGAACCACTGGTGCTACCAAGCAAAAAAAAAAAAAAAAACTTGGTAGCACCTGCTGTTTGTTTAAAAGTCTGATAAGCCGCTGGTGTTCAGTTATTTTCACTTCTTTTAAACTCGCCCTTATCGCAACTTGTCTCACCGTGCATAATGCATATTTTCCCCCAAAACCCATGCAGTCTGAGAACATACAAAGAACACACGTCCTGAACTTGTGTCGACATGTATGATTCGAGCCTGCAAGGTGGTTTGGACTGCCACGCACCGTGTCACACAGTGTTGTCAGAAGAAGATGAGAGAAGTGCAGGTCATGGCCATGTACCATCTGTCTTCAGCTTTACCATTCGCTATGGCATATAAACTTGTTTATATTGTTGTGCCAAGAGCGTTCAGATTCCCGTGTTGTGGTTGTCCAGGATTTAATAAAAGGGCTGCAACATCGGAGACCTGCCACTAGAGGGCAACGAATCATCAGTAAAACAACCCATTGCATTTTAAACGTCACGAATCGCCATTTACTTCTGTTCGTAGCTCAGACCAAGCCTTTGCCATCGTCTTGGTCTTAATATAATCACATTTTTTTTTAAGACTCTGTGTCTTTTTTCTGTGTCTCAGTTAGGTGAACTGGAAAATAACTTACAGACGCTCCTCGTGAAAACAAAGATCGTACTGTTTGTGGCACTGTCTTCACCGTTGCCTCAGCTCGTCCGAATGTGACTGTTGTGACTTCCTTTTTGCCAAAGCATTGAATGTTGTTGAGCGTGCTGAACCTTTAAGCTGTCTCACATGACCGTGAAGGCCGGGTTCTGGTCATATGTTTCCTTGCCTTGCCCTGCCTTGCCTTGCCTAGCTAAGAAAGACCGTGAAGAGAACTTCTGGGCATGAATAATGCTTCTGTCTGTGCATCTCCCCGACACAGATGACACTGTTGAACTGTGGCTGTCTCAGGCTCGCCGCGAGTACGAATAGCCCTGTGTCACACTGGTGTTGTAATCCGGCTTTGTCCTGTTGCCTGTTTGTCTGCTGTCTAGCAAAACCCAGAAAACAAAAAACAAAAAACTATGTCCACGTAGATTTTCTTGTAAAGTATTCAAATATCAACTGAAACAATGTTTTATGCCTCACCTGCTGCACCTAAGCACAGCAACATCTCAGATTCAATTCTTGTAATTAACGCCTGGTAAACAGAATATATAGACCTGGGACCTGAGCTGCTTGAAAAAGTTTCCCTTATTATATAAACCTTTGTTCGGTGCCAGTGGACTTTTTTCCCTCGCCGGCTTTGGTAAGCAACCTATTGGAAGTCTGTTTTGCAGCGCGTCGCTCTGCAACAACCGTGTCTCACAGGGTGTTTCCTGTCATTCAGCTTGATACTATTATCTCTGAATGCGGGCCTGTTCTGTTGGGCCCGGCTCGGCTCCCGCCGGCGTCGGGCTAAAGTCGATTGCCGTGCGGCGGAGGTGATGAAAAGTAGCGCAGTGTTTACCCACCGTTTTGAGATAAGGCCCTCCTTTTTTCCCCTAGGGGGACGTGGCCACAGCCTCACACGGACAGACTCGCACAAACACGCACACACGGTCAAATTGGTGGGGAAAGAAGAGAATTCAGGACACAGATGGACCACTTCACATAGTTTCGGAAAAAAAACTTTGTGTGGACTCCAGCCAAACGCACGGGGCTCCGGGCGGGCTGAGTGGACACGGCCGGGCTTTATCATAAGTGTGACTTGCCGCCTAACAAGCTGACGGAGCATCTTGTGACAACGTGAAGAGGAAGGAATGAGTGACTGACAGACAGCCGGTGGAGCATGAGCCGCTGTTCCAATCCTCCTCCCGGCTCCCACAAGAACACTTCTGCAAACAAAGAGAGGGAACACAGCCCGAGGGAGAGCAACTACTCCGTCAGACTCCCTGGTGACTTGAAACGCCCGTCGCCGCTTTGGATTCGTCGGCTCTCGTGGATTTCCCTACGCAGACGCAGAGACGGCTCGCCAGTTTGTCGACTGGACTGAGTTGCCGGAGAGGGAGAGGGAGAGAGAGAGAGAGAGGGCGCTGGCATGGATGCCCGTCTGTCGTATTTGCGCTCGGAGGCGGCGGGAGCTGTGAAGACAGCGCTCGTGTCCGCCGAGAACCTGCAGCTGAGCCTGGCCGCTGGGCTCCGGCAGGAAGAACAGGCGCTCACAAACAGCAAGAGTGGCCCCGAGGAGGCGCACAGAGCTCGGTACTGTAAGATCAGCCACGGCACTCTTGACGGGAACCAAAACCGTGTCCTCTGACCCGCTGACCGCAGCTTTAGTCTTAGCGCGTCGTTCCATTGTCATTCAAAGGTGGGAATGAGTGTGGAGAGAAGGTCTGAAAAGTCATTTGGCCTTTGGAGTTACAAGAAACAGGAACAGCTGTTTAAAAGTTGATCCCAACATATCTTAGCTTTGAGCAACTGCGATCCTGAAAATTTAGAGAGGCTTATTTCACCCTCTGTTTACGGTCTTCCTCTAAAACACTGGCATTATACTTCCTATAGTATTAGTCGTACTGGTGCTTCTTCAGACCTTCCACAACAAGGCAGCAACAGGGCGGGGTCAGAGGGCATCTGGGTGCGAGTGATGCCACTTATCCCCGGAGAGGTGCGGGGGACATATGTGACATCACAAGGGGCTGATATTTAGAACTGTATTTGTACTAGTGCACAATTTTTTGAAAAGGGAGACGGGCGAAAGAAGCTTGGACTGGACTTATTTTTTGGGTAGCTCACTGACATAATGAAGACTCACAAAGTTAGAAATGTGATTTTGTGCAATGTTGGACCTTAAAATGACAGTTTTCAGCTTCTGGTCGTGTTAGATCTCATTTACACTGACAAATGTAAAGTTGAAAAAGTTATGCTGATTGAAATGAAATATTCCATTAGTTGTCTTTCTGTCTCACTGCTGTATCGCGTTTGTCAGTTTGTTTTGCACAGTGCTGCTCACCCCGAGGTGTATTTGCCACTTGGAAAATGACGGCATGTGTTTGTGTTCATGGACGCTGCAACATTGTCATGCCACCTGAGTTACGGTTGTTTCTGTTAGGCCGTTCAATTTGACGGAAATAGTTAAGAATCTCGCGATGCAGCGACGAAACATCGTGTTTTCAAGAGTCTGACTGGTTGAGGTGAAAGTTCTCCTGAAGTCAGCGCGAACGCTGCATGTGTAAACTCTCATCTGGGAAAGAGGTGCTGCTCCCACAGACTGCTCGCAGCACCTTTTGCTCCAGCAGTAACGGATGAGGCTGATTATTCAAACTTACCTGAGCTCTGACCACGGCAGGTGTTAATAGCATTACGGTCTGCCCACAGGAACCAGGACCTTAAGGAGATGTTGGAGAGCAACAAGGAGTCTCTCAAACTGGAGGCCATGAAAAGGATCGTCGGGGTGAGTGCATCATGGGAAATCACTCTCTTTGAGTTTTCCCCTCAGCTGTAACAGAAGATGAAAATAGTGAGACGGCCAATGGATGGAGCTGTTTTGCTGTTTGTTTTTTTTGCTCAGCTCATCGCCATGGGGAAGAATTCATCGGAGCTGTTTCCTGCCGTTGTGAAGAACGTCGCCAGCAAGAACATCGAGGTAAGATAGCATGAAGAATACAGCGACGATATGATCATCTTGTACGTAGTCTCAAACAGGTGACTTTCTCACAAATAACAGTGTCACGTTAAAGGTTTTTTCTTTTTCTTTTTTTTTTATATTTATATTGCATACATTGAAATTAACGAATTGAACTAAACAAGTAATGATAGTGAATAAAGTCTTGCAATATATTTGTGTAGACGTTATAAAGCCTGAATGAGGATAAGTCACTGTCATCATCTGCAAATGGAAACAGGCAATCTCAAATATTTGAACAATTTTCTGTTTGCGTTACATGACAGTCATAACATATATTGTACATACGTGTGTGCGAGTAAGTGAGTGTATTTCCCACACATCTTTAAATCTTTACATTTCACAAAGGCCCAATAGTATACCTTAATTCCATGCTAGACTCGAGTGGATCAGCCACACATTAATAATAGTAGTAATGATAATCCCTCTGTTAGCCCTCTGTTAGCAGCCTCCACTTGGTGTTAGACAGAAATAAGGAAGTAGGACCTGGCTGAGGGCGCTTAATAATATGGGACCTCAGTCTCGCAAAACAACATTTTCAAGTCTATTTCTCCACATCAAACAGTGGAAAATAGCTTTCATCGCCTCTAATCGCAAAAAAGAACCAAAAAACGCCCGAGGTTGTGTAACGCGCCGCGTGAATGCGCCGCGGCTAAAACCGCGTAATCTGCGAAGCGTGTGCGCCGGCGACTCCGGTAAATGAGCAAACGGTAAGAAGCGGCTCAAGAGGAGCCGCCGGTGCCTCGCGGCCTCGTGTGAATATTGATTAACGGCGGCGGAATAATCAGGCGGTGGCGACGGGGGAGGGGAGCCGAGAGCCCGGGCTGGGTTTCGAAGCACGCGGCCACGAGCAACTCGCCGCGGTACGGGGCGGGCGGGAGCAGGTGGGTGGATGTAATTGAAGCTGAGGGCCTACAGTCACGTCTCGCGCCTCCCGCCTCAAAAACACCAGCTGCTGAGGCAGCGGCGGCGTCTCCTCCGAGCCCCTTGCCGTGGCGAGGCTCGCTAAAAATGGCTGCCTCCCCTGTGCCGAGGTCTCCTCTCATCACTGTCTGTCCTTTTTGAGATGGCCGCTAAGTAGCGAGACGGGTCCAAAACACGGATATCATTGTGACCGTCTCGTTTTGCTTTGTTGGGTTTTTTCTGTTGGCGACCCGCACTGTATCGTGTCGTTCTTGTGCTTTTTACGAGAGAGGATTAGTACGAAAGATGGGTAGGGCCACAAGAAGAGGGGGGAAAAACATTACAGGAAGGAGATTTTTAAGTTGAAATTTCGAGTTTTAAGTTGAAATTTCGTGGAAAAAGTTGACGCAAAAAAGACGAAACTTTGTGAATAAAGTCGGCGTTAAAAAAAAAAAGACGAAACAAACAAAGTGTAAATTGGCGAGTAGACTGGATGGATGGTGGATTAACCCAGTTACCCACAGTGAAAAGTAAACCCGCCGAAATCAGGAAAATTTCGAAAACGGAAGTACTCCACTAGTACACTAGACTTGCGTGCAGAGCCTTTCGACTACATTCTCGACATTTAGACTTACTTCACGTTGACATTACTTGAAAAATTTCGATTGTATTCACAAAACTTTGACTTTAACCTTGAAATGTCAACTTCATTTTCGAATTGGAGACTTGAAAACAAATCTTATCTTAATTGTTTTTCTTCTTGTGGCCCTAATCCTCTTTTGTAGCTTTTTTGGTCACATTTTGAAAGAAAAGAGTCAAATCAGAGTCATCCCCCCCCCCCCCCCCCCCCCCCCGCCCCTGCTTTTGACTGAAATCAGTCCTAGCCTCTGTGGTCACAGAAACCTGGAACCCTGAGGGCAGATGGATAATGTCTCCTCTTATCATGAGTAATGCCACTAATTCCAGCAGTAATGACCTGAACGATGATTGAGAGTCGGGCAGTCCTGCTGCAGGTCGATATTCGCTGCATTAAAAAAAAAAAAAAAACGCACTGCGCTCATAGTGTTGATTAGTAATTAAGCTCCTTCTGGTTGCTCCTTAAACTCGACCTCAGCCTTGACCTCGACATTCAAAATCAGCTGCTCAGTGAGACTGTAGGTGGTTCCTCAGCGGTCCCCACTACCCAGTGGGCAACAGCCGGTTCCCTCGGCCCTTGGCCCCAATGTGTAACCAATCGGGATAAATATTATCTCAGGCTTTCCTGTGAGAGCAGAACAGACGTGGGAGACAGTGTTCGAGGCGGAGGCGGCCAATTATTAGGCGGTAATTTCTAAACAGGACAAGAAGTCGCGGAACCTCGTTGCTCCGCCTAAAGCAACACTGGAACGGCGGAAACTTTTGAGCAACCGCCGGAGTGCTCAGATTTCCTGCCGAAGAATTGAGCGGAGAAAGGAATTTCCATGTTGTTTCATTCATCGCCGTTCCTGTTTCGTTCCCCTGAAATCAAACCATCTGACTTCTAGTCTTTGCTGTAAGGTTCAGGACTAACTTAATAATTCAGTTTACCAGTGTTTTATTGCATTAGACTTTTTTTTTCTCTTCTTACCTGTAAGTCAGCACCTATAATAAAGGGCATTGATGCCTCACCCGGGTCAGAGACCTCCTCATGGCTGCTGTATTTGTCTCATTGTAGATCCAAATATGTTTTGAGTTTTCTTTGAAGCAAAAAACAAAACTTTATAGGATCGGACCTTTAAAAATGCTGCCGCCAAGTTGTCACATTTGATTTCACTTTTGCCCTGTGATTTAATTTTTTTCAGCTGAAGAAGCTGGTGTACGTGTACCTGGTGAGGTACGCAGAGGAGCAGCAGGACCTGGCGCTGCTGTCCATCAGCACCTTCCAGAGGGCCCTCAAGGTAACACCTGCTGCTCTCTGAGGCGCATCATTGTGGTTGACGTCACTCTTCTGATGTTCTTCCCTTTTACGTCATACACTCTGTTTGATTTATTTTTATTTATTTATTTTTTGCCTTTAAGACTTCAATTTTTGTAGCCCGTCACATGTGAACGAACTGTTTTCTTCCCGCTTCAGGACCCAAACCAGTTAATTCGGGCCAGTGCACTCAGGGTTCTGTCCAGTATCCGTGTCCCTATAATTGTTCCCATCATGATGCTGGCCATCAAGGAGGCGTCGGCTGACCTCTCCCCATATGTGCGCAAGACAGCTGCCCACGCCATACAGAAGCTCTACAGGTACTGTTGTGTCTCGTTTGGTCATCGGATGCCAGCTGGTCAATTTACATGAGGGTAAAAATAGTTGGAATAAAACTGGAGATTGAAAATACATGCAAACATCGCAGTCTGACTGCAACTGAAGGTTCTAGTTTGTCAGGAGTCAAATTATTTGTGCTTTTATGCACCTCGGCAGGTCCAAACTGGGTGACGAACAGTCATAGTTGCCTGCAGGTCTTTTCAATCTGAGTAAATATGAAACAGAAGAGGAAGCTGGTAAAGCAGGACAAAGTAATAGGAGTGAGTCCTTGTCCTTTTCAAGTAGTCTGTCCTCTGTGTAGCATGGTAACGCTGCCAGCTTGCTGCTAGCTAGCCCGTTTGTCAATTGTTTTGTCAATGACCAGCTGGAAGAAACTGGAAGGGTGCATGTTGCCGCCAATTAAAGCAGAGTGCGACATACTTCCTTCAATAATTCAGTTTTCTTCCTTGGCGCATGAATAGGGACTCGTGCAGTCGTTGAATTCAGTGTAGTGTAGCGGGGACATAACCGGTGATCAACTTCACTGTGCCCGAAAATATGCGCCTTGCCCCCGAGCATTAGACTGAGCAGTTAACTCAATGAAAGCTGGGCAGTGGAGCTTCACCCTGCAGCATCTGAGCTCCTGTCGTCGCTTCCAAGCGTGGCAAGCGTCCAGAAGTGCGTAAAATGCAAAACAGCTGGTGGCATTTTTGGAGTTGTTCTTCTTTTAGCGTGACACATGAACAGTATAACGCCCTGTAAACAACAACCAACCAACAGTTAAACAATAAAACAGTTTATATCCCCCAGAGTAGTTTGCAATGTGATTGCTTGGACGCTGTTTTTTAGTTTATTTTTCCATACGAGTCAATAATTCTTCATTGAGTTAGGATATTTCAATAAGTTATCTATGATCAGTTATTGTTATTGTCGTAAAAAATCAAAAATCAATTTGTTGCATCCCATTGTTCATGGTATTCATATGGCGCTTTGATGAAACACCAGTAACACCGCAACAATCCGAACAGGGAACGGTTTCATTATATTGGATACACTTAGAGGCCTCGGTATTAAATCTGCCCCCACTTGCGGAGACTCTGACACTACAGCGTGAGCGCACAGAGGGGATATAATTGAATTTGTTAGTCCATTGCGCTTGCGTGTTATTTAAATAATTGCATTTCCCTTGTCGATAATTGGCCTCCTTGTCTCTTTCCGCCATTCAGCCTGGACCCGGATCAGAAGGAACAGCTGATTGAAGTGATAGAGAAGCTGCTGAAAGACAAGAGCACAGTAAGTACACTGCATTCCCCCCCCTCCCCCAGCGCGACAGAATCCACTGGGGGGCGCCCCCGTCAAGCAGTTCTCCCCTTTGCTCTCCATCTCACAGCTCATTCGGCAATGCCATGGTTTGTTAACACCCACTTAAACCCGCACATCTTCAGATGCTCCTTGTTAAGTGTCCATTTGGAAGGAATTTTCGCGCCGATGCTAGTGTCGGCTTAATTTTCTCAAAGGCCGACTGATTTCCCCCCCCCGGACCCCCCCCCCCACACCTACACCTCCTCCCTCCCCTTAAATGGACCGTGAACGGGCAAATTCTCAAATTCTGTGTCCCGTCCGGTCGCGGAGACGATGCGAGCCCGTTCACGGCAGGCCTGGAGCGGCGCGATGATTCGAGGTCAGACTGAATGGCGGCGACGTTCGAAAATTCCAAGCTCGGCCGCGTCGGCCTGAAATCGCACAAGGAATGCCGAGTACGTCGCGTCTGGTCCCCCCCCCCGAGTCAATTATGCATTCAGAGCATTACACATATCGTTACACTAACAAAACAAAGCAGCACGGGCACAGGCGGGGCGGAGGGGTGGAGAGCCCGGTGCCAGATGCGTAGCATATTTAGCCGCGGACGCTAACGAAGACGGATGACTCGTTGCCGTCGGAGGGCCCTGCGGTGTGACGCCGGGGGACGGACACAGAGGGCACTGTCACCACGCGCACACGCAGCCTGAGTGGGTGATGAATGGTTGCAAAAGGCCCAAACAAACCGGATGCTAAATAGCCATCATGCGGTTCGTCTTTACAGCGCTGCTGCTGCTGCTGCTGCTGCTGCTGGGGCGACGATTTCGGACCATGATGTCGAGGCCAGTGCGTTGACTGACTCGCACAGCATAAGAGAGGGGCCTTTTGTGATGTCACAAAGGGCTTGGGTGCCCCACTCGGGAGACGCTGTGTGAGAAAGACCTGCAGTTTTCCTTTAACCAGTGCAACTCCAGAGAAACTATATGTGTTGGAGCTTTAATAAATCATCCGATGAAGCAGTGTATTGTTGCAGCAGACTGCAAACAGCGGGCTAATCTTAAGATTTAAAAAAAAAAAAAAAATTTGTGAAAAATTATTGTGATAAATTCTTTCATTTTTATTTTTCAAAACAGCTCCATAACCTTTTATAACATTTGGAGATTTTTTTTCCTGGTTTATATAAAAAGTTAATAAATCGTACATTAAAGGGGCCTTGGATGACATCTACAGCTGCTGGAACAAGACTGTGTTTGTGAGTCAGGCCACTGTAGATAAAGAGGAGCCGAATCCCCGTGCAGGCCAGCGTGATGAGTAACAAGACTCGGCTCCTTAAATCAGTCTCAGCATTTATTGATTTCTCATCATGTATTAATTACGCCGCGATTCCTCCCGTCTTTACGTTCTTCGTTTTTTTTTTTTTCCCTTCTACATCAGCGTCAGTTTGAGAAAAGCAAATCGATGTTG
>NW_027466076.1:7862500-7882500 GCF_046127955.1 Nelusetta ayraudi
CTGCAGACCTACGTGAAAAGCCAGGACAAGTCGTTTGCGGCCGCCACCATCCAGGCCATCGGCTGCTGCGCCACCAACATCGCAGAGGTGACGGACACGTGTCTGAGCGGCCTGGTGCTGCTGCTGTCCAACAGAGACGGTAAAAACCCTTCTTTGGCGCGGTAGCTTCAAAGACGGGAGCGACGCAACGTCTGTGTCTGATGCGTCGTGCCGAACTCTTTTCGAGTTTTGCCACCTTTCTGCTGCCTTTGCAGAGACGGTGGTGGCTGAGAGCGTGGTGGTGATCAAGAAGCTGCTGCAGACCCAGCCCACCCAACACGGCGACATCATCAAACTCATGGCCAAGCTCTTCGACAACATCACTGTACGATTCTGCCGCAATCCTCTCGTAATCTTTTTTCATTGCCTGAATCCGCGCAGGCTGACTCGCGTTGACTTTTTTTCTCTACCCTTTCCCGTCGTTGTCCGTCACCAACACACCCACCACCACCCTCCCCGCCCGCAGGTTCCCATGGCCCGAGCCAGCATCCTGTGGCTGATGGGAGAGTACTGCGAGCGGGTGCCAAAGATCGCACCTGATGTTCTGCGGAAGATGGCCAAGACCTTCACCGCCGAGGAGGACATCGTCAAGCTGCAGACCGTCAACCTGGCAGCCAAACTCTATCTGACCAACTCCAAGCAGGTACAAGATCACGTCCGGCGGCCAGTGGTGGAGTTTTTTTTTTCTTTTTTTTTTTTGAAATTTAAAATCATCACCAGGTCCATTAAGATTTTTAATGATGTACGAGACGCAGCCAGGTCAGTGATTGGATTCCTCTCAGCTCGCAGCCAGTCAGGGTAAAGAGCTGTGGAGCGTTTCTTCGTGCGGCTTTGTGTCCGCCGGCCTGCTGCAGTGAGGTGAAGGGATTTGGCTCCTGAGGTAGGACCGTGAGGCCAGACCAAGCGTGGGCAAACTATGGCCCGGTGGCCATATGTGGCCCGTAAGGCTTTTTAACATTTCTTTCAGTGTTTTAAGTGTTTTTAGTCTTTTTTTTCTTTTTTCTTTTTTACATTACAATGACGAATACAAACGAAAAATACAAAAAAAAAGAATTGGACAACAGACACTGACAAAGTAACAAAGAACACGATGAAGCTTAGCTAGCTAAAAGCTCGTGCTGACGGATCTGGTATCTTTTCATCCACTTTTTTTTAGATTGGCTTTTAAAGTGTTAAATGTGTCCCTTTTTGGAGCTGGAATCTCATTCTGGACCTCAGTACCTTTGACTGATGACACCTGATTACTGAAGGCTGTTTACACTTGCGGAACTGCACAGTCACCTCCAGCGGAGGCTCTGCTTATTCTCCCACTGCTGCTGGATCTTAACATAATGAACTCTTTCAGCAAAATCCCTCACACCAGCAAACCTGGGCCCCAAAATTCTCACCTTTCTCCTCCGACCTCCTCCTCCAGACCAAGCTGCTGACCCAGTACATCCTGAACCTGGGCAAATACGACCAGAACTACGACATCAGGGATCGCACGCGCTTCATACGGCAGCTGATCGTTCCCGGCGAACGGAGCGGCACCCTCAACAAGTACGCCCGGCGCATCCTGCTGGCCCCCAAGCCGGCGCCGGTGCTGGAGTCCACGTTCAAAGGTAGCTCACGCACACCGCTGGGTGCATCAGGTTGTTATCCTTGTTTTTCGAAATGCATTAAACCCTCGAAAATTGTCTCGTGGAAAATATGCAAAGCTGATGCAGGCGGCGGTCTTTGCTATTCTGGTGTGCAAGTCCCTCTGAAGGGCAGTCAGGTCGGCCCCTTGTACCTCGGGCTAATGGGATGGTTAAATTATTGAGATAATGTGAACCTTTCTTCAGGCGCAGCGATGGGGAGAAAATCTCCCTCCATCGGTTCGCCATCTCTCCTCCCTCCTTGACGAAAGGGACAAAAAAAAAAAAAAAAAAACCTACCCGGTACATTAAAATTCCGCAGCAGTTTGCACCTACTGGATGTTTATGGAAAGTGTTAACCGGCCCTGTCATTCTTAATATTCACAAGTTAAGTCTTTTTTTATCTTTCTTTTTTTTTCCCGCCTCTTTTGTTAGCGAGGCCCCAGTTTTTACAACCAACCTCCCGAGGCACGGAGACGATAAGGTCGTGCACCGAGAATCAAAGCTGCTAATGAAGTGCACGTGTGAGCTAAAGATATTCCAGTTTCCATTTTTTTTTGTTCTGCAGCGCCCTTTTTTTTTTAAACAAAAATTTTAACCATCGCTGGTTCTCACGCTCTCCATATTTTGTCCCATTTATGTACCTTGAAATGATGCAAAAGCAAGGAAGTCAGGTCCTCTCCTTAGTCAAGCTTATACCCGCTAAACTATACAAAGTCATCCACACAACCGTTAAGTCTAGGATTGTTAAAATCGTTCAACTTCAAACGTTATTTGTATAGCACTTTTCATGCATGAAAAAATGCAACCCAAAGTGCTTCACAGATTAAAACCAAAATAAAATGCCAGAGATTATTATTTTTTTGCAGGTCTCTTGCTGTTTTCTACTCTTCTCAACATTTCCCTACCTCCAACTCAACTGCTTTCTTTTTTCTCCCCTGTCCTCTATCAGACCGTGACCGTTTCCAGCTGGGCTCTCTCTCCCACAGCCTCAACACTAAAGCCACGGGCTACCAGGAGCTGTGCGACTGGCCCGCCGTCGCTCCTGACCCGTCAGTGAGGAACGTGGAGGTCGTCGAGCCGGTAAGAGCAACACCACTGAACAATTTTCTTTCGTACCAGTGAGCTAAAATGCCACCGAGTGCTGACTGACTAGTTCTTATTTTGATCCCTGTTGCCTTTCCGCGGTCTCCAAACCAGTCGGCCCATTCTGACCTCTGACCCCTGACATCAACACGGCATTTGTCCTCCACGCGACCGCTGCGCAAATGATAGATTCTATTTTTGAGGGCTGTTCTCTGTGAATGCGAGAGATGGTTGTGCCAGTGTGAAAACCCAGTTCATTACGTTTAAGGTCACTTTGATCCCCCCGCCCCCTTTTCCTGCTTCTGTGAGATGCTCTAACTGCACTCTACCTTTCTCAGGTGAAGGAGTGGGTCCCACTGGTCGGAAAAACCAAGAAAGCCAAATCTGACAAGTTCTACTCTGACGATGAGGACGAAGAAGATAAAAAAGAAGGGAGCTCAGGGAGCAGCGAAGGCAGCAGCAGCAGCAGCAGCAGTGGTAGAGTTTTGCTTTACTCCTTGATTTGGAGATATGAGTATTGTGTTAATCAGGCATAAATTATTCTTCCGTTCTTCAGTCAGGTCGGACTCGACAAACGTCAGTTTGATTTCACAGCTCGTGCCCTTTTGAGATTTTTAAAAAGAATGTTTCTTGGTCTGCCTTACTAAACAAAACCTGCAGAATCTGGCAGCGAGAGCGAGGAGGAGGAGAGCGGCGAGGCTTCAGAGGAGACCTCCACCGATTCCGGGAAGAGCTCCAGCGGTTCTGACCAGAGCTCCAGCGAGTCCGAGTCGGAACAAAAGAACAAGAACAAGAAGGCGCAGCGGAAGAAAACAAGTCCTGCTGCTGCTGACAGGTACCGCTCTTTCTCTCTCCCTCCCTCTCTCTCTCTCTCTCTTTGTTCTCTTGAATTTCCTGTCTTCTATTTTTCGCTCCGCTAATTAACAGGTGTGATGGCTGCCTCGATTACTGTGGCTCACTCCTCCTTGAGTTGTTTCTGTCTTCTTTCCTGCACCTCACCAGATGTCATGATGCTGAAGGCCAAAGTTTTAAACACGCACGTGTAAGGCAGCGTGCACAAGATTAAATATTGTTTTGCACTTTATCATTAAAGAAAGACATACAGGAACAGAAGAAACACAATAAACCTCTTTGAAAGGGAGAATGAAGCGCCAGGAATTATTTTAGAACTCTGTGTTCGGCTTGATTGAACAATAACTGGGTGCCCACTCCACCAAAATGAGGGAGAGGAAGAGGTTTGTTCCAACATGCTGTGACTTATGCCTTCATTATTTCTGAGCGGAGATTGGCAAAAAAAAAAAACTAAAAGAAAAATACCCGACTGCTAAACCGGAGCAGCAAATTTATGTTTGACTTTGATTTGCTGAGGGGATAAAACTTTTCTGACAAATGACATGTGACAAGTGACCGCGGTGGATCCAGTGCAGTCTGAATTGGGGAATTTTACACCGCAGCGTCAACACGGTTCCTGACCAGCCAGCGTCTCGATGTAACCTGCGCATCTTGTTTAACTCTTTCAATTATTCATTGTTTCATTCCCTGAAGGAAATGACCGAGTTTTAAATCTCAAATTGTTTATTCCGGAATGAAGGAAACAATTATATCAGTCGTGTCGACGCCAGGCATTGCTGCAGAACATCTTGGGCACTTTGGCACTGGCTGATGTTTTTTCTTGCTTTTGAGTTATTTTGGATCCATACATTGTTTCTTTGGATCAGTCTTTTGCTTGCGAGTATCAAATGACTCTGATTCCGTCTAAGGCTGCGTTCAGGCTGCAGCAGCGAATCGGATTCAAATCCGATTCCTTCTCAAATACGATTTTTAGGGCTGATTGTCCACTGTTTTTAGCAAGTGTCCAAATGGGATCTGGCTCTGTTCAGACTGGCCCACATTATTGACCAATCTGACAGGTTGCTGTTGCAACGACGTCGGAGCGGAGGCGTCGTCCAGCGTAGCGTGTAGTGTGTGATGTCCCATAATTGCGACAGCGGCACTTGTTGCGGTACATGCACCTGGAGCTTGGCTTGAATGGAACTACTGTATCTCCCCACACACTGATGAGCCAATGAGCTTCCTCCTCTGTGCTTCTTCTGTCTGCTCCACACCTCTGATGGCGCCCTCTGGTGTGGCACATTGGGTATTGCATCGCGTAGAGTGACGTCACGGACAGTCAAAACCCATCGGTGTGTTTGGAGCTGTTCACACTGAGACGCATCTGTCCAGATGTGATCGGAAGCCACCTCTCCCAAGGTCGTTTCGATCCGTTTTTCAAAAATCGCATTTGATGTAATTTGTGACTGTTCAGACTACAAAAGAGCCATCCGGTTTCAATCTGGATGGGCTACAAATCGGATTTTGGCTGGCAGTCTGAACGCGGCTTAAATCCTCGAGGTGGTCCAGCAGTTTAATGGGTCTCACTGCTGATTCTCCATGTTTAGCGAAATTGTGCACAAAACATGACCGGGATACTCGGGCATAACAAAATAATTTTGAACTACAACTCTCTCTCTCTCTCTCTCTCTCTCTCTCTCACTCACTCACTCACTCACACACACACACACACACACACACACACACACACACACACACACACACACACACACACACACACACACAAGGCTGCTGGAATACCGTTAGCGTCGGAGTCCCATTAACAAACTAATCAAGGAGGATTTTCCTCCAGTAGCGTCGGCCACAATTTACATGGCTAATGGATAATGACTTTTGATTGGTCATTTAGCGGCCTGGTGTTCCCGGCGAATGGGATTTGAGTCATTACTGGCGAATATGCTCACGTGCGCTCGCCGACACACGCCGGCAAATTTACTTTCTTATGCACTCTGCTCCATTTGCTCGCGGACACACAAAGTCGCGGCGAATGTACCTGATTTCCGCTGTGACAGGCCGCCGGCTGACCCTGTTCTCTCCATTAGAGGGTGTAATTAGAGCGACTCAACCCCCGGCGCTCGGACGCGCGCGCACGCACACACACAAACACGGGGAGTGCCCGTGCACGCACGCGCACACGGCAATTAGATCGGCTCACCCCAGCGCTTCCACAACAAACACAGCATAATGCCCTCATTACGGCCCAGTCATTTCAGCCCGGGGCCTAATCAGGCCCCGCCGTGATTTATATCACTTTTTTCCTGTTCGCAGCAAATGAAATCTGTAGGCCAAATTAATACTGGCTTTTCATCATTGCCCGAGTTAAGGAGGCGGTTAGCGTCACGATCCGCCCTCGTTAATTCGTGGGGATGAAAATCCCGGGCAGGCCTCGTAAACAGCGCTCATGATCGGGGCAAATTGAAGACGGAGGGGGAAAATAATGTTTTTGAACAAAGAACAGAACAAAAAAAAAAAAAGGCAAGTGATTGATCCCCCCTCTTCGTTATGACAACTGTGGGCTTTAATTCGGGATCATGGATGTATTATAAGAACTGGATACC
Organism: Nelusetta ayraudi; assembly: GCF_046127955.1. Lineage (NCBI taxonomy): Eukaryota > Metazoa > Chordata > Actinopteri > Tetraodontiformes > Monacanthidae > Nelusetta > Nelusetta ayraudi. The sequence continues at coordinate 7,868,691 of NW_027466076.1, forward strand.
GGACTGGCAATATGGCCTCGCCAATTTTTCACGGTGGCCACTCGTGGTACTGCAGCAAAAAGATCCCATTGGCCCAAAAAGCATTTTTCCCACAGACTGCAATACAAAATGAAAAGCCTTTAAAACGGCTGACATATCAAATCTCTCTACTGTAGGCTTTTCAGTTGTAATAATAATGATAAATCAAATTTAAAGAGCGCTTTTCTGATCGGCTGCGTCCTGACGTGTCTGTAAGTGACGTTCGACCAGCATCGTTCTGATTGACCAAATAGATCATGTGAGTTTCAGAGGCATGGTGGGAAGTGACACTACTGCGCACGCTCTATGAGCCCATTAATGGGGGTCGTAGTCGAAAACTTTTTCGGCGCATGCGCTGGGTGAGCAACTCCATGGACATGAATGGGCCGCCATCTTGGAGTCCGGGGGTGTGGTCGAAATAGAAGCTGGCAACTAGCGGCTTTTACCTCGTGTTTGACGGGCAGCGCCGTGTGCTCTTGTGTCTTTCAGCGACTCGGATGAAAACGGTAACAACGGGACCGTCGGCGGCGGCGGCGGCAGCAGCTCTTCTCCGGAAAGTTCCTCCGGCTCAGAAACGGACTCGGAGGAAGACAGCTCGGATTCGGATGCAGCGCCCAAGAAGAAGAACAAAAACGTCAAGTCTACACCCAAGGTGGCGTCATGATGAACGAATGAGTGAATTGGGCTGCATCATTTTGGATTGAAGCGTTCGATGAAAACTAGGTTTGCTTGGGTGTAGTGATGGAGTTTTTCCAAATTGGGACACACATTTAACAATAATACAAACAAGTATTAATCAATTGTTTTCGTGAAAAGTTACGTTTTTGACATCAAATCACTCGGGAAGTTTTAATACAATTTTAGACCATTATTACAATTAATTCTTATTATTTTTTATGTCTGAGCCACCAACTAACACCTAAAACAATGATTGTAACTCCCCTCCTGACTGCCTCTTCTTATTGATCTTTGTAGCACCGGGAGCGCAGCGCCGGTTATTTCTCCTCGAGTAAACAAAGCAGACGGCAGGAGACGTCCATCGCTGTGCTAATCAACATTTCTCCATCCTGTAGATTGAAGTGTTAATTGGAAGGAAACGCATCTATCCAATTTCTACAAAAAAAAACAACAAAGCAAAGAAGAAAAAGTCAGGTTCCAGCAGAACTTCAGTTCCCCCCCCCCCCCCCCCCCGTTTGTCTCTCCATCATTAACTTTCTGTCCTCAGACTTTTTCTTCCCCTCTCACCGTCTCCCTCTCACCTGTCACACTTGTCACATTTTTCCCCTTCCCGCCCTTTGCAAAATTGTCTCTTCGCGCAGACGCTGTCATTGGGGCGCGGTCGCCTTGTTTACCTCCCCCTGGCCACGCCCCGCTCTCTTCTCCTCTCTCCTACCTCTGTTTGCTAACAAGGCTCTCCGTCTCCATTAGCGCCAGCGGGCGTCAGTCAGAGGAGGCGCTGTAAGACGCGCTCTCTAACTTTTATCGTTCTCGTCTCCCTCACCTCGCAGAGTGAAATTTTCTGCTTCTTTGTGATGTGATGTGATTTTGAGCTGCGGACGACTTGCGAGGGAGGGGGAAGAGCGTGTGATTAAAGTCGTCTCCGCCGAGTGTCCGAGTTCCTCGACGTCTGACGAGGAGGCGTCGCTGGTGCATTTTGACGCGACTTCATAGCTCATAGCTCAACGAGTCACTTGTGAAATGTTCTTTCAGGTGCAGGCCAGGCCTCAGAAGGAAGTCTCCCTGCTGGATTTAGATGACTGTAAGTTTCAATTGAAACATCTCCTTGAAAACCAAGCTCCTCGTCTCACTCTTGTAGCTTTAACGCGCTGCGTATTTTACTCCGCCAAACTTGGTTTTCAGATAGTTGAGCATCTAGAACCTGAACATCAGCTATATGAGATTCTTATTTCATCAATCTCAGTTCATTGTTGCATCTGAGTAAACACGGCTGGACGTTTCTGTTCTCCCCTCTCTGCATCAGAGCTTCTGTCCATGTTTATTATGCCTTATTGACTGTCCACTGCACAACAAAAAGAAGAAGAAACTTGCAAGAAACTTTAAATTTGCATAATTACAGCAACAATGCAGTAGAAAAGGATACAGATAAATAAAAACAAAGCAAAAAAACAAAGATATTCACATTAGTTGACAGTTGGTTATTTACACAGTATTGACATATATATGTGTTACTGCTCTTTCATAAAATGTGTGTGAGTTGCGGTGGATTTTCTGCCTTGTGGGTTCCTTTCCCAGCCAGACCACGCCAAATAAGCAGCCTCCAGGGGGCGCTCCTTGAGTGTCCTCCCTGTGCCAGGATGCAAGAAAGAAAAAGAAGAAAGACTTAAATGCAAATCACTTTGCTGCAGCGCCTTCCTGAAGGGAACAGCTGAAAGTATTAGCTCGTTATGCTTTTTAATATTAGTAGCTCTCCTTCAAATACTAATAAATCAGTTCATTTATACCAGTCTATTGATGACTGATTTGATAGGGCTCAGTGGTCTGCAGGACACGAGGCTGCTGCAAATTACGAAGGGCTGAGCTATTGGGGCCCACGTTTAAAAAGTAAAGATTTGAAAATGACTCTTGTCTCAAAACAACTTGAAAATGTTTAAATGTGGGTACAAATAACACTAGCCAATTCGGGTTCCACCAGCAAACGCAGCCTCGTTTAGCAGGTCAATAAAGAAAGGGTGTCTGTTCATTCAGCAGCTGGATTTCATTCTCTGCTTGTTTTTGGGCCTCCTCCAGTTTCTCCCGCTCCCGCCAGCGCCCCCAAGTCGTCGGTGATCTCCCGCAGCCTGCTGTCGGACCTGGAGGGTCTCTCCCTGGCCAACGTCTCGTCCGGCGTGCAGGTCAGTGCGCCGTCGGTGCACGAACGCCGACGCCTACGCGAGAACAACGTGACATTCCATTTGCCTTGATGGCTCCCTCCTCCTCTTCCCTCTCCTCCTCATCCCCACCCCCCCCTCCTGACGCTGACGGAGGAGTGCGGCGGCGGCGGCGGCGTCTGAGGTGGTGAAATGAGCCTCTCTCTTCCCCCCGCGGAGCCGTTGCCGCCTCAGGCGGCGTCTATTGACCTTTCCTGCCTCCCCATATTTATGGCCGGTCAGGACTGTCCGACTGCTCCGCCCGTTTCCTCCACCTCTTATAGTCTGTCTTCCTCCCCGCCTCGGCCCTCCTCCTCCTCCTCCACCTCCTCTGCTCCCCCCACCCACCCCTGAACTCCATCTCCGCACACCCCCGCCTCCCCTCCCCACGCCGCCCCGTCACCTTCCATCGCTCTCCGTCAGATGTTGTGTCCCCTGCGTCTCTCTGTTGTCTATATCTGACGTCTGACCTTTTCCTCGCCGCCGAGGCTCCTTTCTCTCTCTCTTCGCCGCCGCCGCACACCTGTGTGTTTTCCATCTTCAGCCCCCCCCACGCCCCCCGCTAACCCCTCCCCCGAGACGGAAACGTCCACACCGTTCTCGCTGCTGCTGCTGTGTCTATTCCATGGCGCAGTTGGGTCGTTTGCGCTTTATTTATAAGGCGCTTTTCATATAAAAGGAAATGCAACACAGAGTGCTGGACAAAAGTGAAATGCAGCATAAATACCACAGATAATGAAAACTCATTCACTCCTCCCAAACATATACACCCACATCCCAACCCATATTATATATATATATATATTTTTTTTATAGGTGAAATCTTATTTTTTTTACTTTATAAAGGATCTCCTTTTCTGATCTTTATATTTTATTATCCTAGACTCCAGTGGAGCAGCGCGGCTTCATGTCTGAAATGGATCTTCTACAGAAATGCTCGACTTTGGTTTCCTGTTTAAACAAATGCTTTGTTGTCCAGGTCCAACGAATGAATAAATAAGCAGGAATGGAATTTGCAGAATGGTTTTAGTCGAAATAAAAGATGCTGATATTCTGGTCACAATGTGACCGTTCAGCGACGTAACGACGTGGCTCCCCGTTCAGCTGCGGCTATGGAAAAGCTAAACCACCTCCTGGCTGCTTTGCAAGTTGAGCTGACTTGGAGCTTCGGCCAAAACCTCTGACAAATTTCATAATCTGTTGATTTTCGTCATTAGTGATGTTTTTTTTAAAACTTAATTATTGTCATCGCAAAAGGAAACAAAGCAGTGATTTCTTCTACAACGAATTGTTGTTGCTCGGTTACGGAGTACAGCAATCTTTGCTACGTTGTGCAATTTAAAATACAAATACAAAACATCTGGAGGTAAATGGCCGTAGAGTAAAAATAAATAGGATAAAATCCGCTGCAGTTCTGCAGTGGATCCTACAGAACCTTCTGCCAGACACCAGGCGGAAGAACAGTCCATGGTTGGGGTGGGTGGGGTTGGAAAGGATCCAGTGGGCTCTGGTTGAGCAGCGGCTGTCTGCAGTGTCTTTGATGAGGGGTAGCAGGGGTTTACCGTAATCTGAAACAATTTTTCACTCACTGTAAAGGACGGATAAACAATGAAGTAAATTTAATTATCGCTACAAATGCAGATGAAGGATGAAGTAAACAATGCAGAAAATGCGATGATTAATTCCAAACAATGAGAATAATCAAACCGCAAGCCACCAGTTTCTCTGCACAGGCGACTCGCTTTCACGTTGCCCGAGTTGGTTCTGGGAAAAAAACACAAATCGGCATGACGAGAAGCACAACCGTGCGGCACGCCGCCGAGCTGCGGCAACCGGCCCGTGGCGGGTCGGCGGCTGAAAACCGAGGCCGTTTGTCCACCTGCATGTAAACAGACGCGGCCGCTCGCTCAGCATTCACAGAGTCTGCTGCCGGCGCCGCTCGCCTGTCGCTCACTCTGATTGACAGCTCCTCTCCGGGCGGCGTTTACGCCGCCTCCTCGCCCCCCCTCTTTCTCCCCCCAAACCCCTCCTCAGGTGAAGGCCGAGCGGTAATGGAGAATAGAAATGCAAATGAGCTCGGGGGAACTTTTTCTTTTTTTTCTTTGCACATCAACATCTGATTTCGGAGTCAATTCTATGCATAAATACATGATGGGCGCCGGGGATTCATAGATGGGAGTAAATAACCTCACCTTTGTTCGCACGCCGGCCCCCTCCCTGCACACACACACACACACACACACACACACACACACACACGCACACACACTCACAGACGTGCACGTCCTGGCCTTAGTGTCATTTCTATTTCTCTGCAATCTGCCCACTGAGGCAGTGCGAGTGTCTCAGCTGAGCGCTCGGCCCTTTTAGAGAATTACTGCACGGTTATCAAAGGCATTTAGATTAACCCCCCGGTCACTGTCTCTGACCCGCCCCGCCTCTCCCCGCCCCTCGCCCCTCCCCCCCCCCCACTCCCGCCATGCTGCTGCTCCCTCTAATAACATTTTGACATTAGGATCCCCTCACAAATGCCTCTTAAATCCCCTCCCCCACCCCCAACCAACCCAACCAACCCTCCTCCTCCTTCCGATCGCCGGGCGGGCGGGGGTGGCCGGGGCTGATAACTTTTCATTCATAATTAGCGGGCCGGCGTCGGGGCCGGCGTTGGGGGGGAAATTGAACTGTCAGCGGCGGGGCGCGGGCCGTTTGACCCCATCACGTCCAGAGGGGGCCATCATAATTTGTTCATTTGGTGTCCATCAGACGGAGCGCCGGCTCGGCTCTCCTCCTCCCTCCCTCTTGCCGCCCGCCGCTGCCGCCGCCGTCGTCTGCCTCCTCACCCCTCTGACCTCCCCCGTAGCGGGCTGCGCCGGGTTCGCGTCTAATTACGGATCGGCAAGAGGAACCCCACGCCCCCCACACACACGCCCCGCGGGCCGCCTCCCGCTGCCACTCAAACAGCGGAGATTGCCTCTTAAATAGGAATAAACGGCGGCGACGAGAGACGGTCGGCGGAGGAAAAGGGAAAGGGGGGAAATGTTTCATCCTGCTCCGTCATCGTTTCCTTTAAAGTTAGCTTGCGTGCGCTTGCTGTGTGCCGGGTGAGCGCGTTTTGTGAGTTATCTATCGGGGATTTATTTTCTTTCGCTGAAACACGCCAGACCCGCGATTCCGCTGAAAACAAGTTGGGGCTGTTAAATAGCCACCCCAGAACGTGCGATGCTTCGTGAAAGACAGCGTGCTGATGTATCACGCCGCCTGCCTCGTTAATGATCAACAAATTACTCAGATCATTTGCTCGGGTAATTATTCATTAATCACCGATCCACTTTTTCGCAGAAAAATTCCCCTACTATTCAATTAATTACACGTGTTAAAGGCGACATAACTTTAAGTTTACCATGTCCTTTTGGCACCGTCGCTGATCCGTTTTATTTTTTTAATTTTTTTGCTGAAAGTCTGTTACAGTGCAATTTGCAGCAGCAATTAGCAGTACAAGAAATGAGCAAATTTTTGTTTCTTGCCAGTGTAAAGACACAGTTGGTACTTTAATAAGACTTGCGTCGCTCCATGAAGGGCGATATTTGGTGAATAACATTCTCCTATTATCTTTAATGTTCATTTATTGGGACAAAATTTAAAAATTAATCATTTCACTCCGTTCAATTTGCCCGCAAATTGGCATAAGTGAGCCAACCTCTGTCTATATGTGCCGGCGAGACTCCTCGGTACATGAAGGCACTTTCCGATGGATTTTAGCAACATTTATTTAATTCAATTTTGCAGTCAAGGTCTCCGTGACACCCCTCAATTAATTGTCGTCTCCTGACTGAAGGGGAACAATTAGGCCCTTAAAAGTCAAACACACGTCCACCCCCCCCCCCCCCCCCCCCCTGCGCCTCCACCTCAGCCTCCACCTCAGCCCTTCACAACTCTGACTGGTGGAGCCTAATGAAATCCCTTTTGTGTTGTTGGAGACAGATATTGTCTGAAATGCAGAAATGGATTTTCAATATGTGACCATACATCTCTGTTACCCCTCCCTCACACACACACACACACATACACACACACACACACACACGGCCCACAGGACTTTTTAAATTGTCCGTCTTGCGAGCCGAGGCTTCGCCCGCGTCTCTTTTTTTTTTCCGAGCACGTCAGCGGGATTTTCAGGTCATTTGCCAGCGAGGATGCCGGCGAGGAACGTGGCGTCCGGGTTCTGAAGGTGACTGGCGTCCCGGCGCCATCCATCACCGGCGGCTTCCTTTAAGTTGATGCATAATAGAGCCTCTCAATCAACTTCTTCCTCATTGTCACCGCCTCCCCGTGTGAAATGTCCAGGGTGCGGAATCGCGGCGAGAGGTAGGTGGCGGTGGAGGGGAGATAAAAAAAACAAAAAGAAACAAAAACAAAGGGAGACTGACAGGGGAGTCAAGGTTGCATCCCTTCTCTTCTCTTATTTACACATGAGGTGTCCTCGCGCAACAGGACAACAACGGATGGGGGAAGGCGGAGCTCCGGTGTCGGCCCTTAACTGTCCGCTGTGTCAAATTGGTGATAATAAGCAGTTTGAAGCCCCGTCCGGGCGCGTCCCTCCCGCGCTCGCCGGGGCCGAGGCGACAGGACGGGGACCTTGAAGGGGAGATGTGTCTGTCGGGGAGGTAAATCTCCGCCGTGATGGGGGCGGCAAACGTTACGGGCCGTTTTATCAACAGCGACTGCTCCCGACGCCTCTCCAAAAGTGTCCCGATAAATTTGTGGGCCCGGCGGTGGCGGGGCGAGCCGACGTGACGGACGTCCCCGGAGGAAAAGGTGCCGTTGCAAATGTTTGTTTGACCTCCTCCAACGGGGAGACACTGTTGCGCTTGTCAAGAGGACGGGAAGGACGGACGGGCGTAATTGGAGAGGCTGTTTTTTGGATGCGGCCAGGCAGGTTGTTTAAAGGTATTTCGACTGCTGCCAGCGTCAAACCCGAAGCCTGTTCCGAAGGATGGTCGCAGACACTCTTGGTTGGCTCGCCTAATTGTGTTAAAACATTTTTTTTAATGCCTCTGTTATTTTTGACTGATTCTCTCTTCGTTGTCGGTAGGGTAGTTCACTTTGAAAGTTCACTTTTTAAATCAGGCAATGCTTGCTGAGGTTTTCAGCAAATAGATTTAAAAGTTTTCTTCACGGATGCACCTTCAGGACGTGTTGATTTCCTTAAAGTCTGCTGCTGATTAGACTTTCAAAACCAACTTTCTGTGCTTTTTGAGAGACCAAGAACTGGTTATTGACCCCCAAACTTCAAATATTTAATCTTGGACATCCTTGTCTTTGTCATAAAAACCATCTATGCAAGTCTTTGGGCCAATCCCTTAATCCTCAATCTCAACCCTCGCCCTTAACCCTCAATCTTTGGCCCTCAATCTTGGCCCTCAAAAATAAGTGTAAGGGCTATCCCTTAAGTGCAGTTACGTCTTCAGACTGAGGGGGCCTTACGCCAAAGCTACGTGAGGTCTGTCAAGAAGATGACGACGACGACGACGAAGAAGGAGAAAAAGAAGAAGACGACTAAAAAGAAAAAGTCCTCCGTTGCTACACAACGAGGTATACAAGTAGCGTGAAGCCAGGACCGCCAGTCCGGCTGACAAACATTGTAAAGTAAAAATAAATAAATAAATGTTACGCAACAACAATGTCAATAATCCATAAAAAAAAAGTCTCTAAGTCTCTAACTAAGACAATAAACTGGTCTTGTAATATTTATATCTTTATTAACTAAGAAAATACTTCCATTTGTAGCTCGCTTTTTTCATCGCCATTTTTCGAAGATGTCTTGGCGAAAATACGCAATGCCTTCTTGGTAGCCCTTACTGCCAAGGGTGGTGCCGGAGAATCTCAATATTGAGGGCGATACAGCCCTTAAACTTGTCCCTCAACTTGACGTTCTGAGAATGGGGACAGCACTTGCACTTTGCGGGAGCGCAAGATTGAGGGTTAAGGGAGGAATTGGAATTCACCCTTTGTGTAGCAGAACTTTATGACAAACTGAGTCTCCATCTCCAACACCTACCGGCCCGGTCGCAAACACACGGTTCAGCTCGCCACCATCACTTCTCAAATCTTTGAGCTCTCATCATAACTCAGTATTAGTCGCGTTCAATTAGCTCAATTAGTTTGCTTAATTGTCGGAGCCTGTCTTCCCCGGCAGAGCCTGTTTTGTTTTTCTTTGTAACTTCGCATTGTGCCACTTCTACTTTTTTTTGCCTCCCCTGCTTCGCTGTCTTTCCTCTCATGCAACTCGGAGGTGATGAACGACTCTCTCCGAACCCCCAGTGTGACACCTTAGGCGAAGGTGCGCTCTTGAGTGTTGTGGAAGGTGTGAAAAAGGCGGCATCCTCCACCTGAAGCGTTGAACCGATTATCGCTGCCACTCATGGCAGACAGACAGACGCACCTTGACTTGCCTTGATGGTGGGAAGGGAACGCTTTTTGCAACCGCTTTGCTATGAGTTTGATTAGGGATTGCTGAGGTGGCATAAGTACTCACATTCTGTACTTAATTAAAAGTACAAATAGTTGTGTAAAAAAAAAATACTGGCAAAAGTAAAAGTACTGATTCAACTCCTTTACTCAAGTAAAAGTAAGAAAGTACAGGCTCTGAAGATAAGACACGGTAAGATATTCCTTTATTAGTCCCACAGTGTGGAAATTGCCATCATTACAGCAGCAAAAGTGGACAGCAACACACATTAAAAGCACTGCAAACAAGTATATGTGAATTGTTAGATATTGTAATTAATGTAAGGAAAAGTAATTAAGTAAAGGGTATTTTTTGTTGCCATTAATGAAACAATACATTGGTTGATCATTTTTCCTTTTCAACTGTAGCACAACCAGCCTGTTAATCATAATAGTTGTGACTAGTGAATCATTATTCATATGAATATATGTGAATCATTGCTTTTAATAACAATAACCAATGTTATTTTCCAGTTTTCTTTTCCCTTTGTACCGAAAACATACTGAACAGGGACCCCAAAGCTGAGTTACTCTAAAATTGTCTCCCTCTAAAATACCATCCACTATTATAATTAACTAAATCTCAACCTTGTTTCACTTCAAGCAAGCATAACAGGAATTTAGAATTGATTTTTGAATACTTTTAAACACAAAAGGAACGTGCATGTTTTTCCAATGTAAGGAGTATTACAGGTATTTGTGTACAAATGTAGGGAGTTAAAAAATGAAAAGTCGCCAGAAAAAGAAACGCTCAAGTAATGCGCAGATGCCTGAAAAATCGACCTAATTACAATAACCAAGTATTTGTACTGGGTTACTTCCTACTTCTGACAGATTGCAGCTGTGCCATTGTTAAAAGTTTCTTTTATCGTTAAATTGAGGCTCTCAGGTTTGTGCCGTGCGGAGGTGCAGCGCGTGTCGAGGTTGAGGGAACCGCCGCCATTAAGCACCGCAAAGACACGACACAGCGCCCATCCCAGTAACTGCGAGTTAATTTTGTAGCCGGGAAAGAAAAAAAAAAAAAAAACAGCTCTTTACTCCCCTCCACTCTTCTTAGACGTAATGTAGACGTAATGACATTTCCAGCCTCTGAAAAGGCAAAAGCCTCAGCGAGTGGTGGGCATCGCCGCCAGCGAGACCCTCGTCTTTCTGTCCATTAGGGGCCTTTTTTTTATGCAGCCGGCTCCGGCCGACCCATTTCCATCTAACCAGGCTGATTGAGGACATTTCTTAAGCGCGCTTTGCCTTAATGAAGCTCAAACCTGCGGCGGCGTTTTGGCCTCCTGATTGGACGCTGTGAATCGGAGGGAAAGACAGCGTAGTCCTGCGTTAATCTGTCCCTCCTGCACCGAGTGACATTTTGCACCTTAATACAAAAGGTGTCCCTGGATGTGTCCGTTGCCGCTGGCAAGGCTTTGGCAAGGCTTTGCGCTTATTGGCTGTGACTTTCCCCAACCCCCCCCACCATTCCTTCCCATTGACGACTTCTGCCTCAAGCAGTGCCAATCAATCGGTCCGGCCCACACTGAGATTTATCCCTCTCATTATCCACAAGTTCGGTTTCTCGTTTCCCTATTTTCCCTGCTTTTGTTTTTCTGCTCAGAACTTGCGCCTCCTCCTCCTCCTTCTCCTCGTCTTCCACCTCCTCCTCCTCCTCCTGGTCCACAAGTCTCACACCCCGCCCACCGCCGACCCTGTCTTTTTGTTCTCGCCCCACCAGGTCGCCGCCCCGGCGTTCGGCCCCGTGAAAACCCACGAGCTACTTCACCACATGACGGGCAAAGGTCTGTCGGCCAAGTACCATTTCCCCAGGCAGCCCTGCTTGTACCAGCCCAGCATGGTGGCGGTGCAGGTCACACTGACCAACAGCTCGGACCACAGCCTGGAGCAGATTCACATAGGCGAGCGGAGCCCGGCCGGCCTTGACATCCACTGCTTTAACACTGTCGGTGAGTATCGGCGAAGCAAAGTTTGTCCAACAATACGCCTGATTTCTGCTGTTGGCTGTTTGGATAGTGGCAACCACCAAACATTCTTCGAATAAGGCAAATTTAGTTGCATCCTCGTCCGGGCTGGACTTGTTGACAAGTCAGTTTGCTCATATCAGCTCAGGGAATTAAAAAAAAGTCTAAAGCTTAAAGGTCCAGTGTGTAATATTTGGCTTGATTAATGATTTTCATATTAAACTGCCCATAAATTCATTAAAAAGGGGTATAATCACAGTAAAATAAAAATATATTTGGATTTGCTAACTTTAGAATGGTTCGTATATAAGAATCTATATTGAGGTAGGGTCCAGTTAGCTGCCATCTTGCACCGCCATATTTTTTTAAGGAAGCCTGTGTGGACAATCCAGGTCGCCTGAAAGCATTTCATTCAGCATTTCGTAAAAACACTTGTGTCCTCAAATGAACCAACGAAGAAGAAGAAGGTGGATGAGGTTTCCAGGTTTGGGTACACAGGCCACTGTAGCTCACGGGCAAGTTAAGGAGCGGGTGGGAGTGTGAAAGACGCTGAAATCTGAAATGTGACCACTTGATGTCGCTGTTTCTTCTTCACAATCTCCAACTATTACACACTTAATGTTGCGTTGTACCACGTATCACCCCATGAACAATCATAGGTGTGGTACGTCGTTGTAATGTTTTAGCTAATCCTTCCACAAAGCGCACAAGTTACAATGGAGCTTTTTAGATTTTACAATTTAAGTTTCATAAATTAAAAAAAAAAAGGGTCTTTGCTTAGAAGAAACACCTCTTTGACTCTCTAAAGCCCTTGTCAGACTGTCATCCACCCCCAGAGGTCGAAGTTCAGCCCGAAATGAAAACGCCGAGTCGTTCCTGATCTTCTCATTGGATTTCTGCTGCTCTGCCTGCATTATGATCGCTCTCCATGACAAGATATTAAATGGCCGTCAACTTCTACTAAACCTTTAAGCCAATAGTGGCCTCCCGCCAGCCGGCCCACACCATCCTGGGGGGGGGAATAAATCCAATACTACTTCAGGCTAATCTCAGTTCATTAGTATCGATCAGGACGAACAAGGGAGCCCCATCTCCATATTTCACGTCACGGCCTCGTATGATGGCCTCGCTCTGCGCTGTGCAGGGACCGGGGTGGATCCCAGATACTTCCCCTTTCCATGCACGAGTGCACGCACAATCGTACGCACGCAGACAAATGCCGCACGCCGCGCCAGCACGCCAGAGGCGCCGATCGGCGCGGATTGATTGGCCATTGAAGGAACTCGTGCAGCCAAACGGTGCGTAATTTGGATTGATCCAGCCGGTGGCCGGAGTTGTTTTGGCGAGGTCGCCAGGGATGACTGGAGGAAATAAGTGGAGGAATATTGCCTCTCGGAGAACTGGGCACATTCAAATAAACAGTGTTTATAGTTTTCTCCCCGTTCAGAACCTGGTTCGTGTAAGATTTCCGACCGGCACCCGGTTCCTAGTGTGTACGGTCTGTGATAAATCATCACACAGATGCCACCTGCAGGAAGTCATGAAGCAGAGTGAGAGGTTTCAGTATAAACCAATTTTTATTTTCTTAAAATCTTTTGCCAATTGGCTTTTCTGGAATTTTCTAAAACATCAAATCTGTATGTTGTTAAAACTCCAGTGGTCAATTGTAAAAGCCACAGAAGTTGTTATTGATGGTCTGTTTGCCATTATCCTCTTTTATAAATCCCTCGGACTGGATAATGTGATTTATTTTTATCACACCGAGTCCTACCAGATATTTTAGCGATTTATTTGGAGTTTTATTTAAACAACAATTTCAAAACTCTGTCGGTGGAAGGACATTTCAGTGGTAAAAAAAACAAGTTGTTTTTCCTCCCACCTGTGCCGAGTGACGTACACGTCCACTCTAAATTGATAGCTAGCATACCGGCAGACTGCAGCTGCAGCCTCACACTGATTTTTTTATTTGGTCCCTCTGGACGGAGTCAATAAACGGGCGCAGCTTTACCTCAGGAATCATTCGATGCTTTAGGAACGTTCACCGCTTGTGGGTGAAGAACTGAGCGTTCCCACATTGCACCGCGTTGTTGTTATTTTTTCCTCCACGCTAGACTGCAGTGGAGCAACGACAAAGGAACAAAATCACCTGAAAACGATGTATTCACCCCTCTGTTTACAGCCTCCGACAAAAAAAGAAAGAAAAGAAAATCGTTTTTTGTGTCCGACTAGATCTGATGTTGAACCTTTACACACGTTGGGACAAAAAAAAGCCAGCTGGGAGGGGTCATGTCACTAACGTGGGAGAGGTACAGATGCCCTTTGTGACATCACAAAGTGCAAAGCTATCTTCTGTGAGCGGGAAGGTGGAAGAAGGACGGACTCTTCCGTTTCCAGAGGAGCTCGAGAATATCCATAAAGTGAATTTTGCTTTATCCTCTATTGTGAATCAGACGG
>NW_027466076.1:7885000-7890000 GCF_046127955.1 Nelusetta ayraudi
CATCGCACTTGACATGACAAAGCATCATGCGTGCCTTAGTCGGAAAAGTAGCTTCTCTGTATTTGAACTTGTTGCTCTAAAAGTGCTGAATGTACACTCCTGTTCAGAAGTTTGGGCTCACTGACTCATTTCTGCATTGAACTCCTTTATAACTACGAAGCAATGAATGAATGCTCTGCCATCATTACGAGTGCACGAAAATCAGTCAAGATGCGGCCAAACAAGTATGGGAACATTTTCGTGTTTAATGAAAACCATTTCCAATGTCTAATTAAAAGTGATTAAGAGAATTCCAAGTGTGCAAAATTCTGTGTGAACACTAAAAGTAGGTTGTTTTAAAGAGACTAAAATATAAATATGATGCTGCTATTTTTTAGCAATCTTAAAGCATTTATCTTCTGGAATGATGGCTGCATGTTACACACCGGATATCCATGCTCTAAAATCACATTCAATTACAACAAATGTCAAAGCCACAACCATATGCATTCAGCACATCCTTGCTGATCTTTGTGCAATAGTAATGTTTTTAGAGCATCCCAGTAGATTCTTTCATCCTGATTGCATAACAACAATTTCGCTTCCTTTTGCTTTATTACCAGAAAAAAACGAAGAAACCAATGTGGCTACTTTGCAGGCATTAAGAAAAACACACACTGGGTGAAACGTGTGTGTGTGTGTGTGTGTGTGTAGGTGTGTGTGTGTGTGACTTTTAAACGCACACGGAACTTTTTAAACCCAAGACGTTCAAACGCTCCGCAATCTTCGCACCTCCCTCGCACCTCACAAACATCAAAAAAAAATAAATGAACAAAAACTTGTTAATAATATGTAATAATAATGCGCCTCCCCCTTGGCGTAAACACGACGACCGGCGGCGGGACCGCCGAGAGCCCTGGGCGATCTGCGCGCTTTTAAGTGGCGGCTAAATGCGACTGCGGCATTAATTGATGTGAATTTGCTGCACTTTATGAGTGCCTGCAGAAAGAACGCCTTCCACTCCAGACAAAGGAAGTGAGAGAGCAGCAACTCGCAGAGCACGGCCTCCCTCTCTCTCTCTTTCTCTCTCTCTTCCTCTCGCTCGCTCACTCGGCAGCGAAGTGCTGCCTTTTATGCGCCCTGAGTGAACTTAATCAAGTCTTTCAGTCAACAAGGCTTTTATGTTTGCCTTCCAACTCGTGCATATTTATCTCCGTTCTGGCTGTTTAGCCCTTTGTCCTCAGCCAGCCTTTCACAGGTCCACCATTAAAGAAAAAGCGCCCTAAAAATCTGATTGGAAAAAAAAACTACCTGCTGCTGCGTTTGATTTTATACTCGGATGGGAACACTTGCGATTAAAGCGCTTTGAGGTTTTCTTTTTTTTTTTTGTGCTTGTTTCTAGGTAAACTCCTGGGCATGAACGAGACCTCGGCGACCGTCGCGATGGCCACCGCCGACCCCTCCAGGCAGGCCGTCAGCAAGCAGGTCCTGTCCGTGGCCAACGTGGGCGTGGTGTCGTCCAGCCAGAACAACGTCCACAGGTGAGGCCGAAGCCGGGCGACGAAGAAAAATCAGAACAGACCCGGTAAAAACAGGGTTTAAATCAACAACCTTATGGTTTGTTATTTGCTTACTTACTTTCGCAAAATACTCCTATATCAACATGTCTGAAGAACCACCTCACGAGAGCGTAAAAACCTCTTAGCGATATTTGCGAGGTTTTTGCAAAGTTTGGGTGTTTCCATTGTCAAATTCTTCTCGCGATATTTAGGTTTTGCGCAATTTTAGGGGTAACGGAAACGCAGCTGCGGTTAAATTTCCACACAAGCCTGAAAACCTTATGTGTGAGACCCTCAAACTGCATTTAAAAAAAAAACCCAAAGCCTTTAAGGTGCTGTGTATAATGATTTAATGTGGGGTTTAGTTAAGTATTGCCTATCCATATATCACACACACACACACGCACGCACTCACGCGGGAATGCCCTGAGAAGGCTGCCTTTGTAATTGGTGTACACAGAGAGCGCTAATGAGCTTCCTCCTCTGTCACGCACACCCGAACACCTGATAGATAATCACACCTCCCCCACCCCATCCCTCCCTCTATCCCTCCCTCCCTCCCCCCCTCTGCTTCCTGCTCCGTCTCTCCGCGGCTTCCCCCTGCCTCTCCTTCACTTCCTCCTCGCCTCTCCCAACCCAACCCAATCCTCCGGCGCCGCTCCGTCCTGCGCTAGTCTCCTCCATCCTCCTGCGTGAAAAAGAAATAGAAACCAAAAAAAACGTCTCCGCGCCGCCTCGCACGCCGCCGTCACTTGTTTGCAGATGTAAAGTGCGACGTGGACGGCGGCTGGTGGGGATGGAAACAAAGGAGATGCTGAATAAATGGGGGACAGCGCCCGGGTGGCGCAAGGGCACAGAGAGATGAAAGCGTGAGTGGAAATCAATGTTAGCGCCGCGTCTAATAAGCCCCTGCCCCACTCTGAATGTGGACGCCGATGCTATCAATCTCCCTCCTGCCTCCGTGACGGCGAGGGAGGAGCAACCGGTCCTGCAAATGTCGGCCCGGAGTCACTAAGAGCAAAATGTGACAAAAAAAAAGCGCTAGATTTTTAAGCCCCTTTAAATAAGATGATTTTTGTGAAACAGCCCTTTGTTTTCGGTTGTTGTCGTCATCATGTCCTATTCAAAGAAATCATGAACAAAACAAAGAAGAAGAAGAGGAAGACCTTTATTGATCCCACGGTGGGGAAATCTGCATAATTACAGCAGCAAAAAAAAAGAAGCTGCAGTGCAAAAGATCAAGAATTATATTAACTAAAGATATAGACACAAGTAAAATATCTGTTTTGGTTCATATTTTATATGCCACCACTTCCAGCAAGTTGCGAGGCCTCTAGCAAGGAGCTAGCTGAGCTAGCATCGGCTACACATGCCTTTAGCTGCCAGGCAAGGCATATTAAATAGTGTAGTTGTTCATGCGCAAATTTACAATGCAAGTTGAGAAACAGGAGGGAAATACAAACTGGACAAATATGAGAATGGGAGGAATTTACATTTCACACCTTTTGTCCATTGGTATTTTTCACCGTTACATCGCACAAATCTTAACCAAACGCATTTTAAAAGGCCCACAGTGTAATATTTAGCCACATGGAATGGTAAAAACAGACAGATGTCCCAGTCAATGTTAAGTTATGTTAATATTTTTTCACAGTGGTGTCAGTAATCTCGAGTTTTTGCTAGCGGCTACGACATCAGCTCTTCAAATGTGGAGCTTGAGACACCAAACACGCACTGGGTGCCTATTGTCAAGGTCACTCTGCCATACACACATAGCAGACAGGAGTGACCTTCCAGCAGAAGGGTTGGGGGAGGGGGGGCTGGTATCCACCACGGGAAGTCATTGTCTTCTGATTGCAGAGAGTCTTTGTTCAACTGCTTAACGGAAACAAAGTGCAGCGGGATGAAGAAGCCCGTCTGCCTTGGCAAAAACCTCCCTGCAATCCCTTTGTCGATCAGCAGGGTGCAGCACTGCTTTTCCTCAAACGGGCTCGGAAGGAGGCAGAGGGGCGGAGGAGCCGCCGCTGCTGAAACACACAAATTGATTGCTGGATGGGAGGATGGCAATAAATCAAGCAGGAAAGCAAATGTAGAAAACGCTGTTCTTGTTTGTGTCTAAACAGGCGGAATGAAATAAATATGGTCTATTTTTCAGTCCGTTTGAAAGCAAATTTGATCGAGTCTTTTTTTTTTTTTTTTTGCATGCATTGCCAATCCCTCTGGTTAGAGGCTGATTTTCCTCTCTCCCCAAAAAACAACCAAAAAAAGAAGACGAAAACACAAAAAAAAAAGCTTGATTTATAAGCCGCGCTTTCTCTCCGCTCTACACTCTGATGTAATTAATTGATGTTTCTCTCAGCACTGTGATTTCCCCCCTCGCCCTCCCGCCGCCTCCTCCGCCTCCTTTCTCTTGAAGCTGAATTCTTCCCCCTATTCAGGAAGTAATTGGCCATCGTTCACAACCCGACTAATTAAACGACTCATCCTCCCCATAAGCCGACACCGTGGGCTTATGATCTGCGTTCCTCTGATTTATAGCCGTCCGCAGCCTTCCTCCTCCTGGCCCGACGTGCGTCTCCCCGCTCGTCTTCCTCGCCCCGGCCGCAGATTGTCCGGATCTGCAGCTCCGAACGCCGTTAATTGGGGCTAATAGTTTTGGCCGTCCGCCCGCTCCGAGTCGGCTCACGTGTTTCCCCCCCCCAGCGGTCGTGGCCTGGCCGGCTACCGAGGTGAAGGACGACCGTCTCTCTCCTGCTTGTGACGCCGGCCAGGAGCTGGGATGAAGCCGCGGGGATGATTGGTCGGGGGAACGTCGCGTTCTGTCCGGATCTAGATGTTTCTGATCAGCGTCTGCAGGGTGGAGGCCGGATGAATGTTTAAATGTTATATTATAAATTCGTACTATACGGGGGGGGATAAAACAACTCATTAGGCATGTTAGCCCTGTGTTTACAGCCGGATTTTATCTTCCTGCGCTCTTGCAATTTTGTATTTCATGAGAGAATGAAAGCGGTGCGGCCGCGAGACCCTCCTGGCCAACCCTGATGAGATATCACAGCCCTTTGTGACATCACCATCCTCATCGTCATCTCTGGAACTGCATCATTTTTTTCCCGCTTGTCCTTTCTGCAAAGGAAGCAGTAAAGCAGGTGTGGGCAAACTACGGCCTGGGGGCCCTATGTGGCCCTTTTTAATCCGGCCCTTCAGCCAAACTTGAAGAAATGATGTTAATAGTAAGTCAGTCATAAAATAGCTGCATTTCATCCATTTGTCAGTGTCATTTCAATAAAGAGCTCAATACTGTGGGGCTTCATTGACACAGATTTTGTTGTAACTTTGCTTCGGTTCATTTTCAATATTAAAGCACATGTTTTCCACATAACCCATGATATTATTTGAGGTGTATCTTAAAAACACTCCATCCATCTGCTGCTGCTCCGGCTCCCTCGTAGAACTCATTGT